>NW_022986907.1:0-85458 GCF_010094085.1 Westerdykella ornata
TTTCCTATACAAAACGTTAGGAAATCTGACTGCCCAGCTTTGCCCAGGCTTCTACGCCGCACACGTCACTAGGTGGCGAATGTCAAATATTTACCCCTGATACCACAGTACATACAAGGACATATTCAATGCGAACACGTGCAATGGTTCACACCTACTTCAATACATCGACTTGAAAAGCTAAACTTCCTTATCTGGTGATGGATCCGGCTCTCTCAGACGACGAAATCCCCGAACTTATTCAACCCGAAGACGCCATTCCCGAACTCGTTCCCACCGAGACAACAAAACAGGAACAAAGCAAGGTGCCAATAACTATCGTCACGGGCTATTTAGGTGCCGGGAAGACCACACTACTCAATTACATCCTCACGGAGCAACACGGCAAGAAGATAGCCGTCATTCTTAACGAATTCGGTGATTGTAAGGTCTCCACGTATATCCTTCTCTTCATGTAGCCTCTCTAAAACACGAGCGCAGCGATCGACATCGAAAAACAACTCGTAGTCTCTGATGCCAACAGCACAGAAGCAAAGCCCATACCCTTCGTACCCCTAGCCAACGGGTGCATATGCTGTTCCGTGAAAGATGTTGGAGTTGCAGCAATTGAGAATCTCATGGAGCAGCGGGGCAAATTCGACTACATCCTTCTCGAGACCACTGGCCTTGCTGATCCCGGGAACATCGCCCCGCTGTTCTGGTTGGACGATGGTCTAGGGAGTAGTATCTTCTTAGACGGCATTGTGACGCTGGTCGACGCCAAGAATGTCCTGAAGAGTCTGGATGAGGGGTACGGAGATGATCCAAAGCTGGAGGAGGAGAGGGGCCACGACGAGCATGGTTTGCTACTCACAACGGCCCATCTCCAGATCAGCCATGCCGATGTCATTCTGGTCAATAAGTCGGACTTGGTGTCCGAGCAGGAGCTGAGCAATGTGGTTGAGCGGATACGGTCCATCAATGGGCTGGCGAAAATTGAGGTCACGGAGAGAAGTCGAGTGCCGCAGCTGGAGGGCATGTTGCTAGACCTGCATGCATATGAAGAAGTGAAAGATGCAGATCTGCGCTTTACGAGCAAGGGCCATAGCCATATGGATCCGGTAGGTAGCACTTGCAGCTCCAGATGATACCTTGCATTGACTGCGTCTAGACCATATCCACAATAACAATCAATTTCCCGCCACTCAGCGAGGAGCAGGTCGATCAGTTCGACAGATTTCTGCGCCTCATTCTCTGGGAAAACACGCTCCCGGACGATATTCAGCAGAAGCCATTCGAAATCCACAGGCTAAAAGGTAGGATCCCAGTCAAGGACGGAAGAGTCCTTCTGATCCAAGGGGTCCGCAGTGTGTACGAAACGACAGAGGCTCAGTCATCAAACGATGATCAGGCAAAGCTAGTTCTTATCGGGCGAGGCTTGGATGAACCGCTATTTCGCGAAAGCGTTCTAGCCACCTTGTCGCGATGATATTGAGAAATGGTAGAACGAGGCCTTGGCTCTCGCCTGAGGGGACAAGACGCCCTGGAACCAGAGTTGATTCTATATAGACATCAGCGCCAATGCTCACATTCAACGCTTCGCTTCGCTACCATGCCTCTTCTCAAAACCGCTCTGTACAATACAAGCATGCATGCATCAGGATGCTCAACTCCTGACGCCGATTAAGAATGGCCAGACGTCAAAATGTCTCCGTCCACGTAAAGCCCAATACATAATCATATAGTCCATCTTTTGTCACTTCTTCACAAGGTTTCCTCTGGTCCAGATTACGCTCCAAGCAAGTTTCTCACGGCCTATCTCGCGGCCGCGTCTACCACCGCCCTAATCTTTCTTCCTCGCTCGGCCCAGTCGCTATCATCCTTCGTATCGCGCCCGAGCTCATTAGATCCGAGCACGACACGGAGGCAATCCGCCAGGCCAATGGCATTCTCCTCGCCACCGAACAGCAGCCCCTGCCTGTTGGACACGTGACTCCACTCCTCGACCGTGTAGATGATCCACTTGATCAATGACTTCCGGTTCCTCCCCGTAAACGGAGCCTCTTGCGCATACCAAAGTGCTTCCAATGTGGCGACCATGATTTCGAAGGGTGCGCCGACTCGAATAAACACATCTATGGGCCAGGTGAGCGCTGGGCAATATGTAAGTGCACTGTTTCGGTTTCCGCCATTGGGGTCGTGCGTATAGCATTCTAGGTCGTACTGGAGCAGAATCTGTAGCAAGACGTTTACGGGGAAGACGTTCTCGTTGAGAGCCACGCGTCGACCAATAGACTCAACCTCGGCGCCCACGAGCTCCCAGGGACCTTGAACGTCCGCTGTTCTTCCCTTTTCATGGGTTTGCTCGATGAGGTTGGTCCACGTGGAGCGGATAGCAGGGAGATCGCGGTAGTCGGCAGCATGGTATATCAACAGGCAAATATCGTAGTATCCTGCCTGGTCGGCATAGTTGTTGTAGAGCTGGCATGGTCAGCAGATGGTCGCAACGAAGGGATAAGGATACGTACGTCGCTCAACGTCTGAAGCTTCCCGTCCAGAGCCTCCAGGACCTCCTTCCGCTTGTCTCCCTTGAGCCGCGGCTCGCTCTTGAACTTTTGCAGAAGATCGTCTTGAATGTTAGCGTTGTCGAGGTGGTCGCCAATGCTTCGGAGAAGCTCCTGTCTCGACTGTCTCGTGCGCACACCGCTGTCGGAAAAGCCCGTGATGCGGGTTGAGGCGTTGGCTTTTGCCCGTGACAGGTATTCTATACGTTTCTCCAGCGATAAAGCAAAGTCACTCTTGGCAAGCTCGAACTGGACCTCAGCAGCGTTCAGGAAGTCGTTGTAGTGCGCATAATACCGCCAAAGGAGATCTGCATGAGCGATATCAGAGGACGAGCTCTGACGCAGATATTCCACGACAAACGGTGACTGGATCTCGAGCAGACGGTCCTGTTTGCCTTGTTTGATATACCAATCGTACAGATAGTTCTGGAAGAGCTCATCCTCGGAGTTGTTGATCTGCTCGTACGCCTCCTGTTGCCGTTTCTGCGTTGGTGAGATGATACCATCAGGTACACTCTGCTCGTTGGTATTCGCGTTATCGACGGCTTCAATAACCTTGAATATCAAATCGTAGCAGACTGTTCTCTTCCTGTATGCAGGTTCACGCGCATCCGGGGAGGGTCGACCATCCTTTACCCATGATAGGGCCGTATTCGCTCGGTCGCTCTCCTGTGCCACCTTCAATGCCAGGCGAATAGCCCCTTGAAGCCACGGTCAGTGCTGCTCCCACATGGCCATATCTTACACATACCTGCATAGAACTCCATCTGGACGTATGTTTGGACCGCCTGGGTCAAATACTCTTCGCTCAGACTCTTGGCCACCTGCTCGAACAGCCTAAGACTGTCGTTCAGGAGGATGCGACCGCGCTCAGAGTTTGCACCAGCGTCGGTTGCCTTCTTCAAGCTCTCTTGGGCTTTGAAGATGACGACGTCGTCCGAGCTGCAGAAGCTGCCACACTTCCTCCTCAGCGCATCGGCAACAGTTTCCACATTCGAGCCCTTAGCTATATTGCGGGTGACAATTGCCTTTACCAAGGCCTTTGCGAGGTCCTTGCCCTCCTGAAGTGAGAACAGTCCCTGGAAGGTGAGTTGCATAACCTTGGTTTGAGTCTCCGAAGGGAGTAGGGCGAGGATGTCCTCTAGCCTCTCCTCGAACATGACGAGCACAAAGGCGATTCCCTCGATGATATTGTTTACAAGCACCATGAGGCTGGTGAGCGCTCGGTTCTCTCCTTGCATCTCAACTTCATCCTGCCGTGAATTGGCCCGTCCCAACGCTTCCGGCCCCGCTAAGCCATCAATGTTCTGCTTGTTGGTTTCCAAGAACTCTTGCAATGCGATAAGCGCTCGCTGTATTTCCCGGAGCTTCGCAACGTCGCGTGACGGTTTCAGAGTCGATCCAGTTGGAGTCGTTGCTTGTGTGATGATGGGGGATCTCCAGATGGAACGTACAAGCCTAGAGATGTACACAGCAATGCCGTCATGGCGGGGAGATGGTAGCACATTGTCGATGTTCAGCCCACCCTCCACTGATGCGTTCTCATTCAGCTGTGCTTTTCCGCCGAACTCGATGAAGGCTTTGAGGGCGTAGTCCAGCACATCCGGATCGCTGAGTTGAGCAACGCGCAAGTCAGGCCCCACATATGAACCTTGACCACATGCAACGGCTAAAGCAGTGGCAGTCGTTTCTCGCTTGCCGTACTGAGCGTGGAATCTTCGCAGATCGCCTTCGATGCCTTCCGCACCACCGCCCGACCTGATGATTGCCGCAAAGATATCCACGAGTCGCCGCCGCCGCAGTGTCTGAACCCCCGTATGCGTCATGATTGCGAATTCACACAACGGCTTGTCGAACTGCACGGCTAGCTCATTTCCGAATCCCAGCGGTCTGCTGGTGGCGGCAAATGGTTCAGTAACAAGCCCAATATCCTGCATGAACCCACTCAGTTCCATAGTCTGGGCGTCCTCCGTGAAACGAGGGTTCTGGGTCTGGTCTTGCTGCGAACTAGTCTGTCCAGAATGGGGGGCGGTCAGGAATAATGTTTCCACCGCCGCATCGAGCGATCTTTTAACGAAGAAGAACGTTGACCCTGGCGCATACCTCCGCGAGTTCATAGTTCTCGTCAGGTACTTGGAGTCAAATCCGATAGGCGCAGAAGCTTGATAAGGTTGGAGCTGATTGGATGGAGCTGGGCTCGGGGTCTGTGTGGGATCTATGGGGGGAAATCGGATGTGGCGAACCTGCATACTGCTCGGAGGCGAGTTGGGGTCGGTACTGTACCCGTAGCCGCCAGTCGTAGTGCTCAGGAAGATCCTGCACCCAGTGGAAGTGGTCGCAATGAGCGAAACCGATGTCGCTTCCCGCGCGGAGACTGTGTCAATACGAACAATCTCCATTTTGTTACCGCTCAAAGCTTCCGAACGTTGGGGCACAATGTGAGAGCACATGCTCATGGTTCTGCTCAACGACTGCGTGATCACAAGGTCCAGACTTGATGGGTCCTTCATATGAAAAACGCGGATACTCCCATTGGACGACAGGGTATACAGCACGTTTCTTGTGTCGTCGACTTCAATCTGTACCACATGGACCGGGTTCGCGCTGGGGTAGAAGGGAAGCATGGGAATGAGAGACTTCTTGGTGTGATTCACCCTCGTGCAACTTGAGCGAAACCACCTCTCCTCTTGCTGGTAGAGGAGCTCATGCACATCCTCTGTGCTCCCTCCGTCGCCGAAGAATATCCTGCCTGTCCTGTCGGAGCCAGCGATGGCGCTCACCGGAATGCCCTTGACGCTGGTGCTCAGATTGGTCCGGAACAGAGTGACGCCGTGAACGCCCTCCTGGCCCTTTTCGCATTGCACAGCAATGAGAAACATGTCCTGTGTTGTAGCGACCACCAGGAGATGGGATATGGCATCGACAAAGACCTTTGCTCGAGGCTTCACCAACTTGACGCTCAGAATGGTGTTGGGCTGCTCCTCGTACCCTATCAATTCAGGATTCGGGTTGGTGTAGTCCCAAAGGTACAGCTGGTTGTCAATCGTGACCCAAGCGTGGTTTATCTCGGCGAACAGTCCCATGTCTGTGGACATCTGGGTCATGTTGATCTGCTCCAGAATGCGGTCCGGAATGCGATATCTCTTCAGTTCCTCGAATGGCGTCCAGGCGCCGTCGGTGATGGAATATTCTCCCGATATGCCCTCTGCATTCGCTGTTAGTCCGAGAATGGCCAACCTGGCGGGGCTCTACATACGTCCAAGATAGGTCTCCAGATCCCGGTAATTGGCATCCTGATCCAGCATATTAGAGACAGTCCGCGAAGCACGGTCTATCGGAGACAAGCTGGGCGCCGTAACAGCGGGTGCCGTGCTCCCTGAAGGGATCAACTGCTGTTGTGTTGAGGAGGTTCTGAAGAGAGCTGGCCTATTCGGCGCCGGCGTGTTAAAAAATGCGCCAGGCGTAGGACGCTGAGGCGTCGCGGGGGGCGCTGAGGATGCCATCTTCGGACTGTCACCTGGGTAAGAGGAAGGAAATCGACGACGTCGGCGGAGTGGTGAGGAGACGGCTTCCTCGGAAAGCCGTGTGATGGTTGGGTTTAGGACGCGCTAAGAGAAGGACATGGACATTGACGGCGTAGCAAAACAGCAAGCAGGCGGGAGGCAGTAGCGCGCAGCGTGCGCGATCGGGTCGTGCACCGAGATAGTGGTTGGAAAGCGAACAATCGCGGTGGGTGAAGCTGGAGCTTGGGCATGCGAGCCGTTGGGAAAACAAAAGGTCAGCGCCAAGCTTGCAAGGATCAGGTCGCCTGGCAGGAAGCTAGGAGGTGGCAGGGACCCGAATCGTAGTTACCAACAACTTTTTGCTAACATGATCTGATCTAAATACTTCAGATACTGATTCGCTCTTTGTTATTAACTGTCAATCTTCGTCCCATTACCACTGAGAAAGTATCAATACGCCAATTCCTTCGACATGGCCTGCCGACGAATTCCCCGCCTGTACATGGCCTCCTCTCTCCGCCGACCATTTCCCGTCATCCGCTCCTTCAGCAGTACGACGGCAAACCGGTCAACAGAGAACTCGTCCCTGGTGCATGGGCTCAAAGACAAGCTTAAAGATGCCATGCGGGCCAAAGACAAGGAGCGCCTCAACGTCCTCCGCTCTCTGATGGCCGAGATCACAAATGCGTCCAAGACGCCGAACCCAGTCAATTCCGACGCCAAGCTCCTTGTGCTGCTCAAGAAGCAGATTGCATCGTCGGAAAAGGCGCTGGAGGAGTTTGAGATGGCGAAACGCGACGACCTGGTGGAGAAGGAGCGCGGGCAGATACAGGTGCTGAAGGGATACCTGGAGGAGATACCGGTTCTCAGCAAGGAGCAGGTCGACAGGCTAGTGGACGAAGCTGTGCGAAGCTTGCAGGGCAGCGGAGAGAAGGCAGATTTCAAGTCAGTGATGAGGGACGTCATGAAACAAATATCGGGGAAGCCGGTGGACCAGAGCTACGTGGTGGAGAAGATAAAATCTGTAACATCATAGACGAAGGATGTGGGTGTTCGGCGCAGGTCTGCGCCCATTGTAACATTATATCGGAAATTCGCCCCTTCTCAAAACTTGTCGTCGATATGGCAGTAAAAAATTGCGAAAAGCCAAACAGAAGGGAAGGCGATAGGGATGGTCAGAGATGGGTGGCTCTCATAATAAAACTGAAAGGTTGCTCTGGTGAGGTGGAGTTGGGTGATGGTGGCCCAGCTGCTGCGCTAGACCGTTCCTGCCTCAAACCACGCGGACGCTGCTGCGACGGGAAGCCACTCCTGGAGTGACGTCACTGACGCTTGAGCCCCTGGTGCCTCGGTGCCCCTCACAATCCGCGGTAGATTTTTTCTACAGTACGGAATAGGCTGCGTATAATCGTTTGGACGACACGAAAACACGTCAAAAAGATGCGGGGTGAAGCACTTTCTCCTGAGCGAACCTATCCTCTCTGCCGCGACTGTGTTCTCTGCCCTCTCTCCGAAACCTGCGCCCGCTCCTGCACCGAGATCAGCTCACCATAGATGAGTGTCCTTACCCGTAAGGCCACGTCCCACCAAAAATAGTGGCAGCGCAGGTTTCAAGCAGATGCAGGGCCTGCTCTGCGCCGATGACGCACCCACCCTCCGGCTACTTTCGACACAGTATATGGACCCGCCTACCCTGATCGTCCTTCTTCACTGAAGCTGATTTTCCTGCCACTCTTCTCTCCTTCCCTCTCTCACCTCCGTTCCACGCAGTACCTGCGCACAGCTACGCCGCACATCAGAGTCATTGCCAACCTCGCCTTCCCGCTTCGATACCCCTGGCAGCTTCACCAACCATGTATAGAGCCTCCACAGGCGACCTCAGCTACATCGATGACCACCCAGCCCGCGGCGAGCGATGGGACCGCCATCGCTTCGAGCGGGTGAGGGGCGGACACAAAGACCACGACCATTTCCGCTACACCGACCACGACAGGTATCCCGGAGGCCACATTGACATTGACATTCACAAAGACTACGACCGCCACGCCCATCGTACAGCTGTCCGTGACCGCTATCGTGAAGAGGACCGCTTCAGCCGATCCCATCGCCGGTCAGACCTGTTCGACGAGCCTACCCCCTCCGAGATCGCGAACCAGGCCCTTGCCCCATATCGTCGCAAGTCGGTCGTCGAGAAGGACATTGACATTGCCATCCGCCGCCCAGCTCGTCCTGGATACCACCGCCGTCAGTCATCCCTAGACACCTATGATCGCCGTCCCCTGCCTCGCTATTCCGAGTACGAGCGTGAGGAATGGAGACCCCCGACCAACGTGCCTATTCCCCTACCCATCCGCGAACGGCGCAGATCTCCACGACGCCATAGGGATGATGAATACGATCACCACAGATATCATGACTATGAGCGCGAACGCGAGCGCGAGCGTCGCGGTCGCCCGGTTGAAGAATACAGGGAAGTTGAAATTCAGCGGGAGAAGAGCACCCGCCGCCGGAGCCGAAGCCGCCGCCGTGCGAGGAGCATCGCTGCGTCTTCGACTCGCAGCTCCTCTACCTCCAGCTTCGAGGAGATCGTCCTGCCCCGGGCTAACGTGGGGAAGAAGGGCAAAACGCGGATGCCCAAACGCCTGGTTAAGAAACAAGCCATTATCGAGCTCGGTTATCCCTTCGAGGAGGAGGTAGGTTAACGACTGCCCATTTGTGAATCCGCTCTGACGGTAGCAGGACGACTTCATTATCGTAACGCGGGCGCTCGAGAAGGAGCACATAGACGAGATCATCAAAGTCAGCGAGAATTACAAAGAGGGTACTGTGATCGCCCGTCCCACGTCTCGTCTTGGTGACTAACCGACTCTAGAAAAAACGACTTACGTCTACGCGGAGAAGAGCGAACCTGTAGAGGTTGCCCCGCCCGCTCCGAGTGTCCATCATGCGCCCTCTGTACGAAGTGTATCTCCGTCCCGGCATGGTCACGAAGTATACGAGGAGCGCATCGAGGAGTCGAACCATATCGGCGGCCCCTTGACTGTTCTGGTCCCTGACGAGGCGCGTCGTGAGGACCGAAGCCATCACAGACGGCATCACAGCGAAGAGAGGCGTCTCACCCGTGTGGAACACGACACTCGCTCGGAGCGCGACATCAAAGAGGAAATCCGGGCCTTGGAAGCCGAACGACGCATGCTCAAGTATGAGCGGGAAGGCGACTACGACGTAGTCCTCGAACGACGTGAGCCCCGCAGAGAAGTCATCCGTGTCGAAAAGGATCGAAAGGGTAGGTTGGCCCTTGTCCGCTCGGCCCGCTGAGCATGGCGTTGATTCTCGGACAGTAAGACGGGAGCCAAATCCAAAGTTGCTCGGTGCCATGATAGCGACGCTCACCTAAATCGGGGTGTATGCTACGAACGGTTTCTTCCGGGACTGATCTTCTCTATCAGGAGTTGGATTACATCTTGTCATCGGATTCCGACTTCTCGGTTGGAGGACTGGGAATAGTTACGTGGGAGTCTGATTGTTGGTTGGATCTTCATTTCTGATTTGTTATGTCATTTCTGTTCAACCATCTCCATGTGGGGATTTCCCCTGAGCGCAATGGCCACGGCCTTTGAATCTGGCCACGAGAGACGACTCTAATGAATCTGATGATTGCATGTCACATTCTTCAAACAACAGTGTTAGTACGTACTGTGCTAGAGGAATACACAATATATTCGGAGTTAAATGCTTGGCACGCACATAAACTCCATCCCAGACCCTCCAACACCATCTTTACCACCCGCGTCGGTCCCCACAACTTCAATGCCCACCTGTATAGAATGCCGCTATCCAGTGAAAACGCTATACACGGAGTATTCCAAGGCGGATGACCGGGCCTTGGGGAAAGGCGTGCGGCTTACCCAATGCCCCCGCTGTAAACGCTTCGCGGACAAATATGTGGAGCACGACTTCGTCGTGTTGTTCATTGACTTGGTGTTGATCAAGCCGCAGGTATGACGGTGCTCACTTCTCATCGTCTTTATCTCAAAGTTGATGCTGCTTTCAAGGTATTTAACTGACCAAGCTATTAAGGTGTACAGGCATCTGCTGTTCAATGCTCTAGGACGTGAGGATGGCAAGTTCGATGTACGTTTAAGTACAACAATCAATCTTTTCCTATTCGTATAATTTTCCAGCCTAACATTCCCCCAGCGCCATATCCTCCGCCTCGGTCTCTTCCTCCTCCTCTTCGATGTCTACCTCACCTGGGTCCGCATCGAGCAATTCCCCCTTCCGCCAAACCACCCCTCCCATCACTCAACTCACTCCTCCAACCCACCCACGAATGTCCTCCTTCTCCAAGCTCAACCCCTTCTCACTCAGTACCTCTTCTTTCTCCTTCTCGTCTGCGCCAGCACCGCGGCCTTCCACCTCCCCATCTGCTTCCTCTGCAGCGCAAAACTAGGAGTCAACCCCAAAGGGCATGTCGGCCTCTGGAAACGCCTCTACCGCTTCCTAGTCCCTTACTACCCGCACCCCGCGCCCCTCAGCACCGCCCTCATCGTCAGCTCCTGCTCCAAGCTCTTCCCCATCGTGCTCAAGATATGGGACTACGATCTGCCCAGCGCGGCCACGGCCGTCAGTTGGGCCGTCATCGTCAATAACATCGCTGCGTTGGAGATTCTGATGGATTGCGGGTATTTGCGGGCGGCCTTCTTGGTGGCTGTGGGAGCGGGGTTCAGGAGCTTGGTCGCGCTTTTGATGTTGAAGGCTGCGGGGCTGGGGACGGGGTGGGAGGGAGGATTATGGGAGAGTCTCTGGAGAAAGTGGCGAATCTAAGGATGGGCAGGTGAGATGTACGACTGTACGATAGAGTGAATGCGCTATGATGTTGCAACTCAGCTGAAGAAAGGTTTCAAAGGAAGTAAGCTCGCTTATATATAAAAGCGCCATTAGCTTATAATGGGCCTCGCGACATTCAAAGTCCAGTTACATGACGCCTGCCAGTTCCAATCCGTCGTCCCATTTGACCCGTGCATGCTGAGGTCCCTTCCACATCTCTTGATATCAACGGATAACGCTCCACCAATTCTTACGCCCGTCTGCTTACTTCCACGCAGGAGGCTTCCTCCCGACCAGAGCAATATATGTGTATCTCAAGCTCTCGAGGACGTGGTATTGCATGCGACTTCACCTCCTTCAGTTATGCTTATCTTCCATCCTTCACACCATCTCACAACGAAGCCCCTCCATGCTCCCCTCGAAGATCATACCGTACCGGCGAGATAAGGGGATGTAATTGTGCGAGGAATGTTATCACTAATCGCCGTTAGAACCTCGTGGTTGTGCTGTGTGAGGCACGGGACGGAAGGGTACGTACGCCACATGAGATACATCGAGACGGCGGAGAGTACGAGCGTTGAGCGCCAGATACTGGTCCTGGTCAGCATGCCTGTTTATTCAAGAAAGGATAAGTTCCGTACGTCTGATTCTCGCCCTTGGGAGCCAGGAACCAGGCCGCGGCGCAGAAGACCGCGACTACGATGGCGCCGATGAAGGGCGCCCAGCCATTTGCCATATTGCGCTTCTTGTTCGTTGAAGGCAAGTTCCGGAGCAGGCGAGGTATATCCTCCGGAAAAGTGGTCGATTTCGAGGTACGATCACGTTGAACGGGGAAGGGGAGCTCCTCGTTGGGAGAGCTGTTGCGGTGTTGGAATGACGCCTGCAGAATGTCCGACCCTGGACATTTGGACTTGCGCTAGTCACGAATGAGGATAAGCGCGGATTTGGTCAACCACATCCTTAGGCTCCTCTTCTATCCGAACGTCATTCCTCGCTCGCAACTCCATGATTCTCTTCTCACCGTTCAGACGCAGCACCTTTCGTGCAAACTCTATTCGAGTGCTAATGACCGGTCAGATCTCCATCCATCTCCTTGTTGAGCAGGGCGTCTCCCATCCGTCAACGCGGGTCTAGGTGCTTCACTTTTGCGTGCAGATCCCACATGGGAGATCGGGCCCATTGTCTGCAGCTCATTCGCTTCATTTTCACCAGAATCGACCTCTGTCCAAGATCCTTCACGGACATAGTAACCATCACTGACATGGACGAGCTTTTTCGAAGGACCGGTTACACACTTGAACAGGAAGAATCAGTATGGTGAAGCTGCTCAATTTCTTTGGCTACATCGACATGGGTCATCACCAGCAAGAGACCTTCACGGTCCGCGTCCTCTTCCGCAACAAACTGCTTATCTGGGCGGGCCTGGCAGGTGGACTCCTTGTCGGACAAGTAGTACTTTCTCAGGCGTGCCAACAGTGGCCCACATATGCGGATAGAAGACTCCGTATCATTGGCCATCTTCTCAGCCTGTGTGTCGGTTACCAGAGCACTACATTATCTCCGCACCCGATTGGTACTGGGACACACTATCTCCTTGACGATGTTCTACAAATTACATCGCTCCTCCAGGCAGCCTCACTCTGGAGCATCCATAGAGTGCTCATGGTCTCACGAGGTTAGGCAACAACGCTCATGATGTGCTGCTAATCTTGTCCGCTCGATTCCGTGCGACCTGCTGCAGAAATCCTTCTCCTCAACTTCAAAAATATATAGATACTTTGCATCGCCATGGCGAGCATTCAATTCGGCTCAACTCGCCTGAACTTCAACCCATATCGAGAGAGCACCGCCACCTCAAACCCAGCGTCCCTTCTCAATTCCATACATATCACTTCATTATGGAAGAGGATCTTGTTCTCATCGAAAAGCTTCCTGCAATGTCACTCGTTCCTGGCCAGCCATGGAGAGAGTCTCTGCTTGAACCTCCACCTCCTCCTCCTCCTCCGCCTCCGCCTTCAAGCGAGCCGAGTCTCGTTCCAATAAAGTCAAGAAAACCCGCCCGTCATGTGAAATCCCTTCATAAGCTCGCAGGCTTGGATGACGACGCGGACGATCCCGCTTGTCCAGAGAATCTTTTCCAGACAACCCCCAATGCGTTCGATTGGCATCATACCACTGCATCTCTGCTTGCTGGGGATCCAGCCAAGTCTCGAGCAAGTCCTTCTGGTTTTACGACAGGCTCAGATCCATGTCCACCCCAACCGCCGCCCCCTCTCGGTGTGCTTCCACCGCCTCCTCTCCAGATCCTCCCTCCGCCTCCACCGCCGCCGGTGACATTTCTTGCGCCCCCACCACCACCACCCATCTCCCCGAGACGTGTCTACAGCCCGGATGTCTTTATCCCTTCTACTATTAGCTACTTTCCGAATTCGACCAGCGACTTCCTTCACCTCGAGCCATTCAAGCGCACTGTGCTTTCCCTTGTCCACGACGCGGCTCCTGCAGACCTGGACAACTACAGATGGATCCTGCAACACGGCTCGCCCGACGCATGGTATGCCCGGCCCTGCAAGGCTGCAGAAACCGCACTTCTCAGCGGCAGCAGCATTATGGAATCGTGTGACATCGGCTCCGCCCCCGTTCAATGTTGCCAGATTCCACGGGTATGGGCCTCGGCGGCCCTTACTACGCCCGACCGCGACGAGGAAAGCTGCGACAGCTGCGACAGTTGCGGATGCAGTAATTCACTCCGCCGCCCCTGTCTGTCGCCGCTGGTATACAACATCGTCGTCTCCACATTCGCGGTCCCGGCGGAGGGGTCTTCGTACAACAGCTATGGGCGGCAAGTGTATAGATTGTTTAAGTGCGGGTCGCGGGATGCCGCTGTGGCGGAGGTTTTCTACACGGCGGGTATGCTTGGATGGAATGTCGTGTTCTCATGTGTAATGCGGAAGGGGGAAACGTTTGATGAGCAGAGTGGACCGATAGATCGGGTGCACAAGTTGCGCAGTTTGATTGAAGAGGGAAGGGACGGTGAAAAGGTGAGGGTTTTCTACTGAGATATGATCGAGGGAGCCGCTCTATCGAATGAACCGAAAGAACTTCTTGTAAAGCCTTCTGGACGGTTGGACGATGCTCTAGCGATCGTCTTACATTACCCTTCTTTCACTACAAGCAACCCAAAATACGGTTGCACGTTTGATCCCACAAACCCGTGCATAGCTTTTGTCGCCCAATCGTTGGGAGTTTTCAGGGGGTACTGATGTTGGACTGGTTCGTCCGTCGGTACAAGCGCAGCGATCGTCAACGGGTCACACTCAAAAAACCATACGAGACGGAGTTCTGCAAGGCCATTCTGGATGCACACGCCCGTTTCACGGACAAATTGCTCAGTGCTTCTACCGCAAAGGTCGTCTTTGCTGATGGAAAAAGTGTCCATCGACGAATACCTTCAACGACATCGATGGCGGCCCGTTGCTTTGGACATGGGCCTCAAGAAGGTTTCGACCGTGGGCATTCACCTCGAACGAGACACGTCTGGGGCGGTCGTGCGGATCATATGTGCGACCGCCCATCCCGAATGGTTCCTTTGACGGGGTTTGGGGCGAATTGGGACCACTGACGACAAAGCAGGCTCGGCCATGCTTGTCATACGCGAATGAATCTTCCAACTCGCCCTTACGCTGAGTCTCGGCCATCCGGGTACCACTCGACCCCTCGACGCAGGCCCCGCATTGACAAAACTCGAACGATTTCTCAATGTTGCTGGAAAGACCCTAGCTTGGGATGCAATGAGACAGATCTTGTCGGACTCGGATCCAATCGTCTCACTGGAGTGGGCTCTACTACGAATGAAAGAGAGAGGGGAGCCACTAAATCCGAACCGAATAAATCAGTACAGAGGACGGCTCCGAGCTGTATTAGGGCTTCCTGAGGTAGGCCAGGTTGCTAAGAGTTTTCAAACGAGGCGGAGCCAGACGATCGCCAAACTCGTCTCTTCAGGACTTATTAGTCCAACCGAAATCAAGCAAGCAGTTGAGAAACGGGATCAGAGTTTACAGGCACTGAAAGAGCCTAAGATGAGGGAGCAGCAAAATCCATGGACTGATCCGAGGATCTAACCAAAATGCGATGAAATGACGGCTTCCGAAAGACAGGCGTTTTCAAAATGTCTCGGGGCGCTATGGAGGGCGGAACGAGCTGATAAGATTAGTCCGCCAAAAGGTAAAGACCGTACAACAACGGAAAGGCACCCGGTTTGGGGCTGTGCTTAAGAAGGATGAGGCCAGGCGCCCCTAGAATCCAAGATGGGTTGAATGGGCAGTTCAGAAAAGGATTGAGTTGGAGGGAACAGCGGGCAAAATCGACCGGTACGGTATCGGTCCGCTTGTTTGAGCCCATCATTCTCAACGAATTCAGTGACTGTACATAGCGGGTATGCTTGGTTGGAGTGTCGTGTTTTTATGTGTAATGCGGATGGGGGAACGTTTGCTGATCGGAGTGGACTAGTGGAGTGGGTGCACAAGTTGCGGAATTTGTTTGAAGAGGGGAGCGATGGTAGAAAGGTGAAGGTGTTCTTTTGAGAGATATACTGCGGGTTTCCACATCCAACTGAACATCCGGCTGCAAATCCTCTGTAGGTGGAATTACTATCCCGGCACAAGCTAACTAGCTACGACTTAATAATGCGACAGGTAGAATTTTCTTCTTAAACATACTACTATACGTAGAGGTGCGCTACAAAGCTAATTGCAGGACCTCCTATATTGCTGCGCCTGCTAGCTGTTTACATTAGATGTAGAAAACAGCAGTACAGAGGAAGTGCAGGGGGGTGTTCAGTTGGATGTGAACAGAGGCTGTACGTATATCCGACCCATATATAGCAAATGGAAAGCCCCCCTTATCCAGCCACCTAACCCTTCAGCAAGGCATCCACACTTGCGGTAATATCCTCGAACAAGAACTCCGTCCGATTCCCTGCCGTTCCCGGCCCGGCTATCCCCTCATCTCCAAACGGCTCGTACACCCTATACAGGCTCTCGCCTATCTGCACAGGCGCCACGATGCTCGTCCCCGGGCCGACCTGGCCGATGGGGACGATTCCCTTGAACTCGGCCTCCTCCCACTTTGCGTCCTTGGAGCGGAACACCGACACACCAATGGTGTCCTCGGCGACCAGCAAGACGGTGCCCTTGTGCCTGGGAGGGAGATAGATGGCATCGCTCTGGCCGAATGTATGATTCGCCGCCCCCTGGCCGACCATCTTCACGGGGACAGGCACGCCCTTCTCAGCTTGTAAATCGAAGCGCCAGATCTTGCCCGACCGGTCGCCCTGGGCCAGCAGTAACCAGTCCAGGGCCGCTATACCGCCGATGCCCTTCTCCGTGGGGACGATCTTGTCGGGGAGATACCAGGGAGTAACCGTCTTGCCGTCTTTGCTGACCTTGGTCAAACTGCCGGGCCAGGTCCCGACGACAAAAACATTGCCCTCGGGGTCCTGCTCCACGTCCTGGAATCCGCCGTACGCGCCCTGCGAACTCTCGGTGAGGTTGATCTTGTAGACGAGCTGCAGCGTCCTGGGGTCCAGCTGGAGCAGCCAGTTGGTGCCCGAGATGTCGTTTCCCTCCGAGGGGAACGCGTTGGCCGCGTCGGCGATGATGGAGACGAGGCCCGTCCTGCGGTCCACGCCGACGGCGCCCATGTGGAAGGCTGGGTTGTGCGAGATGCCGTCGAATTCGACGGTCGTGTGGGCGCCCGTGTACGGGTCGTGGATCCCTAGGGAGGCGTTCCAGAGTTGGCTTCGTAAGAGGGTTATGTTAGCTCTTGGATTTGGCGGTTGGAGGGGGAGGTGGAATTGGAATTGGAACTAGTCAAAAACAAAACACACCCAATGTACAGCTTGCACGAGTTGAAGTCAAAGTCGGCATTCTCGGGATACAGCTGGTACTGCTTGACGTAGTAGTCGCCACTGAAGGGGCCGCACTTGGACTGGCGGGGAGGAGGAGAGGTGGGATGGGCGCAGATAGTCGTGCTCAGTGTCGTCGCCGCGGCTAGGAGCGTCTCAACTCTGGAGAGGACTCGCATGTCTACGGTGGAGTCGCTCGGTTTTCCAGCTACTGGTCGAATCCGTAAGCCTTTGCGGAATGAGGCGCTGCTCGAATGAAGGCAAACCAGACAGTTGCTCGCTCCATGTTACTCTTATTGCTCAACCCTCTCCATTATCTGATCCCAGGTGTAATGTGGGGCGTACATCAATCATTGTCGAAGAATAACCCGTAGATCACAATACGCCCTGTATGCACATAGCACCTCTATATCGTTTTGATTGAACTTCATTCAAGTGCCTGTTGGCCTGTTGTCATCAGCAATTGCTTGTCTCTCTGCTGCATGGTACAGCCGTGAGCGAGAGTGTCGTTCAGATGTACCTTGCGTCCCTGGGATATGCTGCTCGCGCGCTGTATATATCCTACTCTTGTGGTTGGTCTCCTGGGTGCTGGGATTTATATTGCGATCCCTTGGGTCGGTGTCGTAGAGTCGAGGAACTCGTTTTGGAAATCGGGCGAGAAACCAGGAACCGGAGGGCCGAGGGGAGAATAAGGCTAGATAGATCGTTTTGCTGCGTTGGGTCGTAAACCCCCGGTTCTGAGCTTCTGGATCGTGGGAACGGGATGATCGTGGGTCTGTGGCAATGCTGATCGACAAGAGACTGGGCCGGTGGAATTCCCTCAGAATCAAAAAGAGCAGAGAAGAGCCAGCGCTATCACTGAGCGGTAGAGCAGATCACTTCTAGTCCTCGTGGCTGCTGCGTGGGCTTGTCATGTGCATGAGCGCGCTCAAATGACCTTCTCAACATTGTGGGGCCTTCAAGTAAAGGAGCATTGAAACTCGCAGTAAGCATTTCCCAAGAACATTCCATGACATGGCTGGGCGCTGTACTTCGTTGGAGATAGATGTGGTTACCATAAAACCGCTTAGCCGGATAATTGTGGCGCCTGCAAATGTATGCACCTAGACTGCGCGGTCAGCAGTCCAGGCAATGTGTATATTCAAAAACGTTCTCATATCAACCCCGGCGGAAAGGACGTGAGCTTACCTCCTCATGACCCTTGAATCAACAACCCACAGTCCTTCCTCACCTTCTCGGTGACCCTGGCCACCGCCATGCTGAGCTTTTCCCACTCCTTCATGGCTTCCCTATCCCCTGCCATGAAAATATCCGCAAACACTTCCGCTTCCTCCTTGAGGTTGAGGTCCTCCTTCTTGACACCCATTTCCTCTCCCTTCTTTGCCCTCGGGTCCCAGAACCTCACACCCTCAATGTCCGTGATGGTCGGGATCTCCAGCGTGCCCTTCTCACCCCACACCTCTGTAGGCGCCCCGCTATGCCACATTTTGCTGAATACCAGCGTGACGTTGAAACCGTCTGCATACCTGAGTACCAATGTCCCTCCGCCGTCGGCACCCGTCTGTGGGACCATGACGGGGAAATACGTGCTCTCTTTTGGCTCACCGAACAGCCTCACCGCAGCGGACACGCAGTACACGCCCAGATCCATCAAGGCACCGCCGCCAAAGTCCAGATTGAACACATTGGGCTTCTCCCCCTTCAGCACCGCATCGTAGCGTGAGCTGAATTGGCAGTATCGCAGCTCCGCACCGAGTAACCTCCCTACCCTCCCGGCATCCACCTCCTTCTTCAGAACCCGGAAGTTCGATTCGTGGACGTGCCGGAATGCCTCGAAGAGGAACAATCCCTTGCTGTGCGCGAGCTCGAACAGCTCTGCAAGCTGTGCTGAGGTCGTGGTGGCGGGCTTCTCTACCACGACGTGCTTGCCCGCCTGGAGCATGGCTCTTGCGTGCTCATAGTGCAGGATATTCGGCGAGGCGATGTACACGGCGGTGATATTCGAGTCGTTCGCCAGGGCCTCGATCGACGTGTGGAGGGAGATGTTTGCACCGTCATTGTATTTGGAGGCGAACTCCTTTGCGGTGTCTTCCTTGCGCGAGTAGACAGCCCTGAGTACCCATTTCCCAGTTGCGTGGGCGTGTGAAACGAAGGAATGGGTGATCCAATTGGTACCAATGATGGCAAACGGAATGGGTGCCATGTGGGATGTGTGAACTGCTTTTCAGCGGAAACGGAAGAGAAAGATTGACGACGGCAGGAGAGGTTGAAGTTTTTGTGATGCGAAACGAAATAAGTGGTCTGGAGGGGCTACCCCAGTGTGTTGAGCCCCACCAGGGCAGTAGTCTACCTAGGTATAAATAGATAGCGTGATGTCACAGTCCGGCTTGCGCCGGGAGAAGACCTAGGCACAATGAGCGTGGGGAGGCTACATGGAGCAAGGGAATACAGCTGCTTGAGAAAAACAGTCCAAGCGAACAAGGAGACGAACTCAAACCTCCGACTCGCAGTGCACACGCAAGATAGCTTATCAGATTCATTCCAAAACAATGCGAAGACACCTAAGGGTACTGCTGGGTAGACACTAATACCAAATACTCCACTAACACTGCTTGAAATCCATGTCATCGTAGGAGGGTATCATGCTCATAATAGGTACTCAGGAAAGACACCGTGAGGAAATAGAGGAAGCCACTCGTGTACGTCCCTATGCCGGGAACTCCAAGATGGAGGTTGAGGCCAACGAGCAGCAGACAAGGAGTGGCAGGAAATGGACCGAAGAGGAAAAGAACGGAGGCTAAAGCCACCTCAGATGGACCACGAACGCCTCGTAAATGCCGAGTTCCGCAAATGCACGTAAGAAGCTCGCCTCCAATGCACACCTCTCTGCACCGTGCAACACGGGTCCGCAGACACATTGTCTCAGTCCTCCCAAATGGTCTCGAGATCCAGGTCCTGCCGCCTCTCGGCACCGCAGACACTCCATCGCTTCCTCGAATCCCGCCTGCCGAAATTGAAGGCACGCCGCTCTCCGGGTACATCGAGGCTGGATCTCCTGTTCCCGTCATCGCTGCCATTGCCACGTTCCAAAGCAGCTTTCAGGCGAGCAAGGCGATCGGCCTCGACCGCTTCCGCTTCCGCATCGGGGGTGTCTGGAATGGTCTCGAGAGAGGAAATGGAAGGGCTGCGAGAGCGCATCGAGGTGGGCGTGGAGGGGACCGAGGACGAGGCGAGCGACGACGGGTAATGCGCGTTGAGGCCGGGGAAGGGTTCGTTGAACTTTGCGGAGGAGAGCAGAGGCGAGTTGGAAGAGGAGGGAGCTGAGGTGGGCGTGATCGGGGGAGCAGCAGCACCGCCAAAAGGAACCGAGGCATGGTGTAGGGGGGAGGCGGGCCGTCGCCTTGCAGTCCTCGACAGCGAACCGGTGCTGCTGTACACGCTTCCAAGCGGAGACGGGTGGAAGGGGGTGGTGGTGGGGACGCTGCTGGCTGGCCGTGGAGTCAAGTCGAGCTCGGCATCTTCAGAGATGTCACAGACTCGAGGTGCGCCAGAGTGTGCATAGGATTCGTCGGCGAGGCGGAAAGGACTGCGCGTGCGCTTTGGGGAGCGCAGCGGCGAAGAGGGGCGTGCGGTAGGAAGCGGTGAGGGCGAGAGGGACAGATGTCCGCTCGGATTGATGACGGTGGGTAGCGAGTGAGCTCTCATCATGGGCGGCGCGCCGGGGGAGCCGGAGCCACTGCGTGAGCGAAAGTGGGCGTGAGAGTAGGGAGAGCGGTTGCGCGGTCGCGTGTGGTGGGAGGTCAGTGGCTCCATGGAGGGCTCTGTTTGGGTTCGGGGTGTGCAGGGTCGCGCGTCGTCGTCGTGGTTGTTGTTGTTGTTGTCGTTGTTATTGTTATTGTTGTTGCTGCGGCTCGCGGATGGTGAAGTGGGTCGGTGGTCGGAGCTGGTTTCGTCGTCCATGTTGGCAGCAGACGCAGTGGTGGAAGGAGAGAGGAGCGGGGAGGTGGAGGAAGCCGAGGAGGCGGGTGAGTCGGCCATTTACTACTGCGTAGGTAATATGAGGCGCGGATCAGGGTCCTCGGCGGGTGGAGAGTGGAGATGATGAGCGGCACATAGCAAGGGGACCGGAGATCTATCAGAGGAACGGCGGGAGTGACGGACCTGCCACTGGGGCCGTGGGGACCTCTGGGGCGTTGCAGCCTCCAGGCGTTGGTGGCCGTTGGTGCCGTGGAAGTGAAGGTGAGGAGACCAACTTGCAAAGGGATGTTGGAGATGGATCGATATAGTAATAAAGGGTGAGGATGAGGGTGAAGGTTGCCGCAAGGGCCACGGGACCAGGGGCCGCCTTGTTCCTGCTGCCCGTTCCTGCTGTTCCTGGCACCGCCGTTGGAAGGGGACCCATGAGGAGGTGCTTACACGGTATTATTATACTGTCAACTGTGAACACAGTACTGCACAGTTACCTAGGTACAGATGATTGCTTTGTTGTTATTCCTCCGTACTCCCGTTGATTCCGCTCACGTACCGGAACTCCCCCAGACCTCGTACGGAACTTCGCAAAGAGGATAGATCGATCGAGATTTCCTGCTTGTCCGGCGTTCCTGCAGACCGCCCTTCAGCCGGTCTTCACCCGCCCAACACCGCCGCCACGATCCCTATACTTGTACCGGTAGAATCCGAATAGAGTTCATGTCAAGAGAACATGCTATGCATGACTGTACAATAGTATGAGGCTTGCTGGATATATCATCAGACCCCAGATCCACGAGCCCATATTGCCGTCCACCCCCAGCGTTCACGATCCAACCATGCTTCCCACTCAAAAGAGTCATCTGCTACCACATACACACGCCTGTGAATGGATGTTGAGACAAACATTCCTCCTCAAGTCAACGCTTTTTGGTGGCCCCTCTGCTCTGCAACTCTTAAAACTCAGAAGTCAGAAGACTCGGCAATGAGCTGGGCCAGCTCCTCCAATCCTGTTTTATCTTCTTCGTCGAAGCCATTTAGCTCGGCACAGTCAATGTCGATGATTGCAACGACCTGTCCTCCGTGGGTCAATCAATCCTGTCTCCCATGAGGACATGGATGCGGCTCACCCTCCCATTCTGCACAATCGGTACGACTATCTCACTCTTACTAGCTGCGTCACAGGCGATATGGCCCGGAAACTTGTCGACATCCTCGACGAGCTGTGTGGCGCCAGTCTGCGCAGCGGCACCACACACGCCCCTCCCAAATGCAATCGTCTGGCATGCTACTTGGCCTTGGAACGGTCCCAGGATGAGCTGGTTCGGTTTGGATGCGTCTAAAACGTAGAAGCCGGCCCAGTTGACACTACTCGACGGAGGGGGGAGTGAGCGGAGGCCATGCCAGAGAAGTGATGCTGTATTCGCCAGGTTGCTAATCACGTCGAGTTAGTTGTGGTCCCGAGGTCTGAGAGCCACAATATACCAAACCTGGGGATATCGATTCAGTCAATAGCCCCAGACATCTACGGCAAGGCGAATAATGCATACCCAGTTTCTCTGTTCGAAGAACAGCCCCTCCGCTTGCTCTCTTATCTGCGCATAGACTTCCTGTTTGGACAAGCCCTGCGTGAACGTCGACGAATCTGCGTGCACCTTTTTCGTCTCAGCTACATTTCCAAGCATGTAGATTCCTTACCGACCATTTGAGATGTTTTTAAACTCCTGAAGTGGTGTTGATCGTTTAGTCCCTGGACTGTTACCCTAAGGTAGAGATGGCGTGGATTTTTCGTCGTCTGATATTGCGTGATCTTCTCTGTGGTCTGATTGGTCCAGTACGTTAGGACCGACAACTCCTTGATTAAGACAGCTCCTCTCTGATGGCTCCGAACGACGACTTCACTCCGCTTCATTCAACCCCAGTCTATGCTCATATCTGCAAAGTACTGGTGGCTTCCTTGGAATCTTTAAGGCATGAGCATCAGGCTGAACGCTTTCTTGCTCTTCAGCCGCACAAGCCTCGGCTTCAGTCAAGCTCCCACAGTATCTAACAAGCTGGCTTTAAGGACGTGGATAGCCTGACCATGCTTGGGAACCTCCACCACCAGGCAACATGCAACTACACCGTTGCGCTGGCACGAACACAGCAATACGCTCACATTGCAGCTCTTCCCGCCTCCCCTGCTCTCTCCATTGGCTAGTCCATACGACGCACGCAGTTCTTCCATGTGCGACCGCACTGTATCCCGAACGAGGCGAACGTGCGCAGTGGTGGTCCCCCGGGTCTCATTATTGGACTCTGATAAATCTGAGGGACGTGGAATTTCCTTCTCAACGCAAGTAGTCTATCCCACTCCGTATGCTTGGACCAGGCTGTATTGCCAGGATGAGACCCGGCTATTCCCAGTGTTCCCAGGCTGGGAAACAGCCGTCAGCTGGAATGGAAGAGTTGGGCGAAGTCGATCGGTGACGGTTCGTGTTGGCCTATGGTGCGAGCTTGCGTGTGATTCAGGGCAAAGTGAGCGAAGTGGTCACCATACATAGGTAGATGGAGCTTCGAAGAGCCGCATATGAAGCCACACGGGCGCACAAATCGCCAGCCCGACGGTGATTGGACGATCCATCCCACAGAGCCTCAACCTCAACACAGAGTTGGAAGCCTTCTGACAAGGGTAACGAACCACAGGACGATTGAAGGGCCACCTGCACAGCCCCATCCCCTCCTAGCTCGTCAACGCCCTCGTTACTCCCCGCCGTTATCATACATGGGAGTTGTTGTGATTGGCCAAGCAGAGCCTCGTGGAGCACTACCATCATGGACGGCGCCAATTCCGGTAAACCGAAGGACGACATGGTATTCCCTTACCTTTAACACGGCATAGCCTTTATGTCACTGAAAGGTAGGACAAGTCAGGCAGCGGAGTCGGTGTCCATCCTCGCAGAGCCTCACCGTCAATATGAAGACGCGTGAATGGCCTCGACGTTCTTACATATGTACAAGGCTGGATCTGTTAAGCTCCGTGGGTCAATCACCATCCCTTCTCATCACCGGCTTCTGCAATCCTTACGGCGCTTCAATTCTACGTACGCTGGGTTCGTTCAGTGTACTCAACACTCGACTCTCCATGCTCTCGACAGTGAGCGTGAACGGCGTTTGCATACCAGGCACTGGGGTCGAGCAGCAGAGTAAGGTTTCATGACCATCAACCTTGACCGACTTCCATTCGACATTCTCTTCAACATGTCGTGCTATCTCGAACTCGATGATATATTCTGCCTGGGTAGGACTTGTAGACCATTAAGCGTCTTGCTAACCGAGAACACACTTTGCCGGATGGCAATTGAGGTACGCAGGATGGACCTTCACCCTTTTTATAGACTAATCAAATGCTAGTTGCATGCGCCGTTCAGTCAGGAAGCCAAGCTTGCCCGAGCTTCAATCATCACCTATAGACAAGCAGTGAGGAGTCTATTCCATCGCCGGAATGCGTTCTCTCTTGCACGTCCATTCTCGGCTCGGGTTGTTGGCTCCGGCACAGACTTTCTTTTCCGGCAAGGGACAGTCTGTCTCTTGGGCGACACTGTCATTCGTGTGGTTAATGTCCGTTCAACCCAAACGCCAGTTTCCATCAATCTCGGTTCCCTCATTTTGGACGATCCGTGTGCGTCTTCCACCTCATCCGCATGGTCATTGCTCTATTACAGTGACGGGATCATATCAGTTCTGTACACGTCGAACAGGAGAGGGAGCAGAGGTAGAATATTTGCTATCAGGACGAGTACCGAAGTCCAGGAAAGCAGCAGAGTGATCCAGGATATTGCGATCGAAGACACTTCCAAACTTTTCGTTCGGCACACATCTTCAGTTCTCTATTATGGAACCCACACCGGCGCAGGATACTCAGGGTATCGGGAATGGGAGCTAAGGGGAGTCTCGCTGGATCCTGGCTTTCGCTTCTCATCCTCGGTTGCCCTACCACTGGAAGAGTTCTTCGGTACAGATATTGGATCCACCGTCGTCTTTGAGGTACACAATAAGTACTTCTACGCTTTATCAAACCAGACAACCCAGGCAGTCGAGGAGATAGATTGGACTTCCTTCTACCACTGTATCCGTTTCCCAATAAATGAGCCTCGCCCGGAGAAGATGGAGATTAATCGTCGCATATACCGACGCCAACACAACGAAGGTCCCATCAATGATTCATGGACTGACCTGAGCATCCAATTCGACGAACAAACGGACGATCCTGTTATTGTGGAGGCGCGCCGCGAATGGCAGAATGGCGCCAGCCGTCAGACGCGGACCTTTTACATGACGAAGATCAGCTTTGACGAGGAAGCTCCTGACGTACCTCTGCTCCCGGAAAACGACGTCCTCACCGATGCCCTCGACCCATATGACAAGCCGAACTATGCTCCCCCACAACCGCGAAGCCCTCAAAGCTTTCACCCAGAATTCGGTCTTGATGGTTCGACAGCCACGTCTCGGCCCTTCGCCCTCACGCGAACGAAATTCAGAGCATACAACTACTCTTGTAATGCCTTCATTGATCTTGTTGAAGACGACCGGTGCTGCGAGGAATCTCTTACCATTCCATGCCTCCGTATCCGGGTGGGTTCAAGGAGACCAGCACCCCTGAACTGGGTCCCAAATGACATTGCCACAACAAAGACACTTCTCGCGTCCACAGATGGCGAACAGTACCGTTACTCTCCCGTCAGATTATGGCCGCCGCCTGCATCACAATGTCTCTGCTCGAAACGTCTACACAATATCCTAAGCCCACCAGTGGCTAGGAGTGCAGGAGGTCAGAGAGGTAACAGAATCATCACTGGTGTGGCAGACGAAAGAACCCTGGTATACATGGTCAAAGCCGCACCGGCCTATGGCACTGTGGATGAGCCTTTGATTGGGTCAGTTGTACTTGTTGACTTTAGTCCGCATGGTATTCGTTATGGCCCTGAGCAAGACAGTCGAGCAGGCGCTGCCCCTGCCAACAGTAATGGCGCACAAGGGACAGAGATGGAATGGGCCTGGGGCCCGGGACTCGCTGCATGCTGTCAGAGACAGCCATGCTAAGCGCAAGTTCTCGTCTTCGACGTATTTACGACTTTCTACGTACCCAGTTGCGTGGAACCCACGCTGACCGGCCGGAGTGGCAGCAGATGTCAGCCTAATCTGATCTCACCTAGACAAATGTGAGTTATACTTGTTCGGAAGCCTTTGCCCGTCTACTATCGATGTTGTGATTGATCCCCTCATCAGTGATGGCCGGTGCATACTTCATGCCAGTGCTGGACCTTATTCGCTTAGTAAGCACACCAGGAGGCACCCGTCGTCCTTTCATAGATCCGGATGACTGGTAGTCTATATCGAAGCAATCGTTCTCAGCCAAACTTACCATGTAACTCAAATTGGCACCCAATTGTCATGACAATGCCGTGAATGCCGTGAATGCCTCCGTCACGTGGATGCGCCTTAGGTAATCAATGTTGTCCAATCGGCAAGAACGTCAGTTCCAGTCACCTCCATCGTACTGGAGATTCTTATTCATGATTATCTACACCTTCCTCTCAGTAGATCCACCTCACTCATTCCTCACGCAATCCACTTTCCTTGATTCTCTCTTTCGCCACCCTGTCTCCCGTCCCTTCCAACAGCGTCTCCCCGTCTTTGCATTCGAGAAGTACCCTCGGGTTCTTCCACTAATCGCCCCCTCCAGCATTGGAATATCTTGTCCCCGTCACTGCTCCGGTTCCAGCGATTCTTGTGACCCTGGCAGTATCTGGTTTAAACGCACTTCGGAGAGGCTCTATCCATTCAAACAAAAATGTTGTTCTTTCTGCTCAGGGTCGGCATTCCATTGGTTGGATTCTTCTCGATACTTCAGTTCGTAGTTCGCGTGTTCGCGGTTTTCCAGTTCAGGCGGGGTGCAACCATGTCTGGCGCCCGCAAGACCCCTCCGACGGTTCCATACCCAATACCTCTTCTGTTCCACGGCTGGCATATAATGGCTCAAGGGTTGCCCTCCTTTATATCGAAAGCCATCTCTGAAACGGACAGACTAATGGAACAAACACCTAGCCAAGACAAGACGGTGGTTCCAGCCCAGTTTCCATTTACAGTCAAGAAAGCAATCCTGGAATCGTACGTCGTCGTTAGAGATCCAGAGCACGTCCTCAGGGTTTTCCATTCGGAACAAATGGTACCTGAAGGCAGCCATGTCCAATTGCTGTACAAAGCAGTGGGCCCACCAAAGGAGGCAATGCGGCTTGTCGAAAAGTCCAGTCGAAGCCTTAAGAAGGACGACGATTTCGTTTATGCCCAGGCCACCGTGCCTCGCAAGTATCTTCAAGGGGATCGTTTAGCGTCCATATCCGAGAAATACATCAGCAACCTGCGTCGTAACATGGCCAGCAAGATGTTTCAGGAGAGGACATGGACCGAGATTGAAGACCTCTGGTCCTTCACCCAGCTAGAAGTAACGCGAGCGATTGCGGAAGCCTTGTTTGGATCGGCGCTGCTGCAGATGCATCCTCGGCTGGTCAGCGACTTCGTCGAGTATGAGAGTGGCGCTGATGAACTGGAGCGGAAACTACCGGTTTTTGCATCCACAAAGGTGTATCAGGCCCGTGAGCGCTTGTTGAAAGCCCTCGTCGACTGGCTGGCGATCTCTGATAAGGGATCCGAAGCAGCCGAAGGAGGAGAGCCATGGGACGCAACTCGTGGTTCGAGCTTCTTCCAAGCAAGCGATCGTGCCATTGCGAGGATAGCCCCCGGATACGCTGTGCGTGCATCGGCGGCTTTGGCACTTCTAAGAAGGTATGTTGCTTGTTCCGTGAGATCACACTCCGCTAATGAAGACAAGAGCAGCTTCAGGCACTGCACCGCTCGCTTTCTGGTCTATAGTTGAACTATTACGCGATCCAGCACTCCTCAGGAGCTTCGCCTCTCTTGTTGAACGCTCCTACGATGCCAGAACTGGGCTCTACGATGTTGTGCAACTCACATCCAATCCGCTCATGCAATCCATGCACGCTGAAGTCTCACGGCTACGCACGTCCTCGCACGTGGTGCTACACAATCGGGAGGGGGATTTCGACTTAGACGAGAATTGGACCATCCCGAAAGGGTCCTTTGTGGCGATTCCTTCGCGGCAACTTGCATTGAACACGACACTCTGGTGCAAGGCTCGTCCGCAAGCCGTGAAGGTGCCCCTGGAGAAGTTCTGGGCTGAGCGATTCCTGACCCACGACAATGGTGCCAAGGCAATTGAAAAGGCAGCCTCTGCAGGTGGATTCGGCTTGGAGGGTGTGGAGCCTTTGATGATGACAACGTACGGCAGTGGTCCCCACGCCTGTCCAGGACAAGAGTTGGCCAAGGCAATCGAGGTGGGATCCCTCGCGGTCTTCCTTAATGAATACGAGATACAACTATCGGATGCCGACGAGGCGGAAGAGAGGATTCGACAGCACACCCAGAAGGACGATTCTGGCTGCAAGAAGCCGCCGAGAAACGTGAGGATGCGCCTCCGGATTCGCACGGCGCCAGAGCCAAGGCAAAGGAGATGAAGTCCCCATCTGCCATTTCAAGGCATCTTTTTATTTGTGTGGATATCGCATACACGAGGTCTCGACGTGCTTCAGCCCTGATATGGAATTACTCGGCCATGTCGGTAGAACGGAGCCGAATCCGTGCCATTCAAGGTCACGGCTGACTTGAACTTGGCTACGTTCTCTTCACTGGGTAACAACACTCTGGAAACACAATATACATACTGCAGCATGTATTGATATGGCACCTCATTGATGCTCCCAAAGACTACGACGTGTGGACCCGGGACCATGATTACGTGTGGGTCATAAGTCTCGTTTAAGGATCCAGGTTACAAGAATTAGATGAGTATGCTCAGCATACTTGGTAAGCGCGCAGCATAGACTATTGAAAGCGCAATCTATTTCTACTGGGTCACTTCTCGGTTCCTGAGCTCGGTAATGTGATTACCTAGATGTATTGGAACCACAATTTCCATCGGCTATAATGGGCTCACCTATATATGTCTATATGTGTAGATGTAGGGGGTTCCTGCTGCTTCGCTCAAGAGGGAGAGGATCTGCTACGAGAAGAAGAGAAAAAAAAAACCCCTAGTCTATCATCACATCTACCACGACCACCATCATGTTGTCCACGCACATTCCATCCCTCCTCGTCGTCGTCCTCACAACTGCAACTACGCTCACGTCGGCCTCGCCCATACTTCGCATCCGCGACGATGTGGCCCCCGCGGCCGCCACGAGCCACAACGTCTATCTTTTAACTTGTAGCCCAACGAGTGGCCGATGGGGGTATTCGAGCCGCACCGTGTCCGCCGTGGGCTTCTTCGGCACGCCCATCCAGAACAACAAGCAAATCATGGACCAGGTGGCCATCCTCCGCAGCCCGGCCGCGTCGTGGGAGGGAAACCGGTCCACTGCCGTGTGGAATGATCTGTACTTTGCCCTGGACATTGCGCGCGGCGCCGACGACCTGGGTGCGGGCGAGCTCGCGGGCACGGCGACGGTGGGGAGGGAGAACTTCGCGTGCTTCCGGGACGGCGAGACGACGATTGTGATTGCCGAGGGGGCCGGGTGGCCGGCGTCTGGTGGTCCTGATGACCGGGCTAGCAAGAAGAGGCAGAATGGAGGGGATACGGCCGAGGCGTTGAAGGTGCGGTGTACGGCCGACTACTGGTGTGGGAGCGTGAGCTAGATTGGGGAAAGGGTAGGGTGCATTGGAGAAAGGCAGAAGGAACGGGGATTCGTCTGTTCGGTTCGTCCTGTATTGGTACCGAGAATTGTATGGATTGCATCTGTCCGTCAGGATTATTGTGCAGCAGGAACGGAATTCATTCGAAAACTTCATGTGTAAATTCCCACTTTTACAATATCCTAAGTGCAAATGGTGTACAGAACCCGGAATATGACGAAAAGAAGACCGAGAAAGCAAAGAAACAAGACCCACGCACGCTATGCATTGACACCCACTATACTTTTTATGGTCCACCGCCGACGGGCTCTGTCTACGCGTCCTGGCTTTGCAGCACCGCCGCGATCTTCTCGTCGCTGCTAGCACGCTCGGGATTCATGCTCCGCCTCACCTTCATGTCGGCCTTGGTCTTGGTCATGAGGGCCTCGCGGATCTCCTGCTTGCTGCGGTCGGCCCAGTCGGTGAAGCCCGAGTGGCTGAGGGGCCAGAGGGGCATGTTGAGGCGCTTGCGCAAAAACTCAGCGGGCTTGGGCGCGGGCTGGCTCATGATGATGTCGACGTCCATCTCGAGCTCCTCGCAGTAGGCCTCGAGGGGCAGGTCGTTGACGTCCATGCCAAAGGGGTTCTCGATCTCGCGGCCGATGGCAGCGATGCCCAGGATGATGTAGGCGGCGAAGATGCAGCCGGGGATGGTGACCCATTTAAGGGACTCCCACAGCTGGAAGGGCAGCATCATGACGTAGACCCAGGTGATTTGCGAGATGGCAATCGAGTAGGCAATGGGCAGCGGGGTCTGCAGGACGCGCTCGACGCCAACGAGCACTTCGTTGAGGGCGACAACACCGGTGACTGGGAGTGGATTAGCTTTTGGGATTTGAACCGGACCTTGAGCAACGTACTGGCTTGGTTCTGGTACAGACCACTCTTGAGCGTCTCATTGTCGCAGATACTCTGGACGTAGGAGGACAGGTGGTTCAGAATCTCCAGGGGCAGGTTTCCCAGGGGCTTCTTGGAGCGCTTGATGCGCTTGCGAGGGTTGGATTCGGCAAAGGTGACGCCCAGGTATTCGCCGACGGCCTTGAGCTTTCCGGGTTCGCGGGGCTTGGGGATCTCGGGTTCGGCTTCTTTGGCGAAGGTGTCGAGATATTCGATGCGTTCCCTGAGGTCGGGATAGTCGATGCCCGGCTCGAAACGAAGTTTGTGCTTCACGGCGCATGCGAAAGCGACGATGAGGTTGAGGGCGGATCTGGATCAAGCAATTAGCCTCTGTGTCTCTCGGCACGTGGAGTGCGGGTCCACCTACACCTTGAGGAGCAGGTCTTCCTTCCCTTGCTGGCCCGGGCGCTCGCTCGCGTGGATCCAGATGGTGCGAGCCAGGTTCTGGCCCACGAGCATCAACTGCGACCAGTACTTCCTGCCTTCGGTGTAACGCTCGTAGGCGGACGACGTCCGGAACGAAATAGCCATACCCACGACGAAACCCAGGACGGTGAGCAGCAGATTGTTGACCTTGAGCGGGTAGACGTATCGGCACAGGACGGTGATGGTGGTGGACCAGATGCTCACAACGGTGAGTGGGAGAATCATCTTGGGGAGCACGGAGCCATGCATGCGGAGGAAGAAGGGCCATTTGGAATGCTTGGACATGTCACGGGGGCCGACCTAGCACGTCGTTAGCCTGCACTTTGCCATGTCTGCTCCGTGGGCGCAGCTCACAAAGTAATCGTCCAGATCCGTGTTCTTGCGCGAGTTCATCTGTGGACGCGGGGCGGCGCGCCAGGACAGCGGGGACATTGGGCCTTGGGGGACGGCATTGGACTTGGGTGTGACCTCAATCTCGGCGGGCTTGATGGATTTGGAGTTGTCCGTGGACGGGGTGGACGCCATGGTGGCGGTGGTGGTTATGGCGAGATGGAAAGCTCGAGGGGAATGGGGAATGGGGATGAACTGTCCAGCAGTGTCTGACGGGGTGAAAGGGACCGTTGCAGGAGTGCAGGCGTATCGATGTCGAGGTGTTGTTCACTTGGGGAGAGGGGGAGATGAGGAAATCAGACAAGGTGACAAAGGGAGGGGACCTGGGACGATGACAGCACACCAGAAGAAGCAGAAAGCAAACAAAGGAAGGAATGGAAAGATGGGCAAGGAGATATAGAAGGGAAAGATTTTCAGAGAGTGGCAGCAGGAGGAGAAGTCGGCCCCAGGTCTGTCAGACAACAACACCAGCGACCCCCTGCAGCGGACGGCCCCTTGATGGCGCATGGGGGAGCACCCATTGCACCAATTGCAGACGTGGAATGAGACGGAGACGTGTTTCATCAAACAAATGGGGAAAAAGGGCCTGGGTGTGAGCGTTGACGGTTGACGCGACATCCTTAGTCAGCAGCCGGCTGGGTGGCTCCTGCCCAGAAGTGGGAACGTGGGAGCTAATGGGGGCGGGAAAACTCGCCTAGTTGCCATATATAGTAATTTATGGTCTAGGTACATAGCATCGATATCGAGTTTTTTTGTCTGCACTTCTGCACGTCTTATCGAGTGTCTGCGCCTTTCTCCTTGGCATTGTTCAGCTGGTTGGTTACGTGAGGGCCAACTTGAGTCTGGGGAGAGTAGTCGACAGAGAGAGAGTGCGTGAGATCAGGTATTCCTCGCACAAAATCGCCAATCGAAGAAGCGAGACGCGTGCTGGCAGCCGAACCCCCGACCGCCGACCCCCGAACCCTGGCTTGCCGGCCCTACCCGTAATTCCAGACCAACTCCCTCAAGCTTGCCCAACATCGCCATCACCATACAGTAACACAGTGACACAGTACACAGTACACAGTACGGAGTACATAGTACACAGAACACAGTACACAATACTGTAGGTAGACCACTACTGATCATTCTCAGCTGCTTCCCTATCCTTCGTACTGCTGACGCTTATCTACATGCATGCCGCTCAAAAGTGCCAGCTAGGCTCTAGGTACGGGGGTACCCAACATCGTTCTCACGCGAGCAACGAGATAGGAAATTCATAGTCTACTTGCATCACGGAGCAGTGCCGATGTATGCCCTAACCTAGCTTCAATGCATCAGTCGCGCTGCGATTCGCCGTTGCTCGGCCCACCCTCTCTCCAGCTCCGGTTGCAGTTCACGAACTCGCCATGTCTCGCCGTCGATGCACATTCGCACCCGTCGGATTCTCTCGAGCAGGAGGCGGAACGGTTTACTCGACGCATCCGAAGTCCAGAGGGTATCCCACACGCCCAGCACACGACGTGCCACCCACGCTGCCTCGGAGTCCAATTCCCTAGTTGAGTCGGTCGTCTGCGTGCCACGGGAACGTTGGACAATCCCATTGACGAGGTGCCGTGGCGAGACCACGTTGAGGACCAGTTCGTCAATCATGGCAATGTTGCATGAAGGGGCCTCCCTCGACCAGTTCCCCCCTCTCTCGAGCACATCGACGAGAGTGGCGCATATGCCCCACACCTGGCAATGCACGGCGTCTAGCTCATCTTCGTGGCCAAGAGTGCGCGCATATCGGACGTCCACCCATAGTTGGTGAAGCAGCGTCGAGGAATTCCCGCAGACACAACGCGGTCTACTGATCGCGTGTGGACAGCCATCATGGTTCTCTGCTGCCGAAGCTGTCGAGCCTGGGATTCGGATACGCCACTTTGGGGTCCCTTCCGCCTTCTCCTGCCTTCTCCCCACTCTGCCCTTCGTCTCCACGATTGGGATCCGGAGCCAGGTAGCAATGCTGGTTTCAGCATCCATGATGAAGTAATCCAGCTTCAACGCCGCCAGCTGCTTCGCCTTGGCTTCCTCAATCGCTTCGCTCATCTCACGGTGGACCTGTCGGCTGCATTGCAGCATCCCAGCGCAGTTCACCGGTGGTCGGATGGGTCGGGTCGCACAGTACGAGTAGAGCTTGTGGCTCTTGGGAGTCCACCTCTCCCGCTTGAAGTCGGGCCGTGGACGCTCGGCCGTGATGAGTGCCATGTAGATCATGTCGCGCAGCTCGCGCGGCAGACTTAACAGCTGTGCCATCCCGCTCCCTCCTCTTCTCAATTCTCGTTTGGTCTGTAGGGAAATACTCCGCGGGTTGGGAAACGGTCAATCTGCGACCCACACAGCGTGGCCGGATCAACTATCCTGGTCCGGGTAATCCAGCTTCCGTGGAGGCTGCAGAGAGAATGGCGCACCGTTCGAAGTTGCGCTCCTCCGTACATAGGAAGGTTCCAGGAGCTGCACAGGTGATGGAGGTTGTGTTTCGTCTTAGTCCCATCGGCTTCCGATCCATCGGTGCTGATACCCTCGGACAAGGATGACGTGATGAGCTTGGTCTAGGTTCCCTCTCCTAGCCTTTGCATACATGAGCAGCAAGATAGTAGTTGGCTTGCCTCTGCGTCCCATCAAGTCTTGCACGTGAATAACCTTCCAAGACGGGAGGGGCCGTAGCCCGTGGTGTACTGTGTACTGTGTATCGAACGGTTTGACGAGGGAAGAGATCATCGAAAGACCGATCGCCCCATCTATCAGCCCCGGCTCTTCCCCCGAAAGTGGTTAAGCGGACGGCTCGTGCTCCCTCTTTGCCTTGTACTGTGTACAGTACTGTGTACAGTACTGTGTACGCTGATTCGCACCATCCTCAGTTCGAGAATGATATTCCTGAAGTTGCCTAAACATTACATGCTTGCTATATGCGATGATCTTCCACTCCAAGATGGCCGATGCACTGAAGCGGAATCCATACACCACATCCTCCCTCTATTCATCATCCCGGATCCCCCAGACTCCCATCTCCTCCCTAGCAACAGCATCCAGATCAATCATCCCCCTCGCTTTCCCCCCTTCTTCATCATCCTCACCCTCGTCTTTAGCATCGTCCCTTCTTTGGTCCTCTGCACTCCTCCTCGCTTCCTCCCGGGACACTTCCCCCCATCCAGCGTCTTCCTCCTCGTTTCCAGCGCCAGCAAAGGTCGGAGAGGCCGACACAGGAACAAAGTCGTACTCCACAAGCGTGTGCGGAAGTCCCGCGGGCGGAGGTGCATCGGGAGACCGAGGCGAAGGGGGAGAGAACGGCAACAGGGCGGGGAATTGGGGAGACTGCGACAGCGGTGGTGTGCTAGGCTCCGCTGGGTGGGATTCTGCGGTTGATGGGCGCGACGGGCCGGGTTCGGGCGAAGAAGGCAACACTTCATCTACGTCTCGGCTACCACGCTGTTGCTTCGAGGCTGTAGCAACAGAGTCCTTGTCGGGCTTGGTGCTCACGGGTTGCGCTTTGGGTTCCGCAACAGGTTGTGACGGAGGTAACCTGGCGTGGTGTTCGGTCTGCGCATGCTGCGAGAAGGGAAAGATGGAGAAGAGCGTTGAGCTCAAGCTGTGTCTGTTTGGAGCTGCTGGCCGTGCAGTCTCTCTCATTTCTGATCGTTGCGGGTCGGTGGTGCTCGAAGGCGGATGGGATTCCGAACGAGCATGCGATGGCTTGCCGGTCGATGTCCTTGCAGGGCTCGGGGGATCTGAAACCAGCGTTTCCGGAAGGTCTCCCTGGCACATCTCGCAAGTTGTCAGGTCCGGGTGATTCAGGAACGTGCAGCGAGGACACTGTTTCTTCTGCAGCGGGGATACAGGTCGATCCTGTATCTGTGGTCGACGTTGAGATGGTGGTGTAGGGGGGCGGGCCTCGGTGGTTTCCCTATCTCCAGGCATGACATATCCCGGAGTGTACCGCTGTGCTGTCCTTGGGGTCCGCTGTCTTTGAGTACTCGTGCTTTGCTTCGAGGATCTGCTCGCCGCGGCAGCGGACGATGGACTTGGGTCGAGCGATATAATGACTTTGACATCTCTTTTTGCTCCGCACTTCAGGCAGTGACACTGTCGCACCACGCTCCTCGTTTGCGTCTCTTCGATGTCCCCAGCCGCATCGAACCTGATCTCGAATTGCTCGGGCTCCCCAAACGTTCCCCGACTGTCCTTCTGCTGCCATGCCTGCGAATTGGCGTACCCAGCTCCTTTGGCGACGATGGGAAAGATGGGATCGACAGTGCCAAACACGAGGTGGTCAACAAACGGTACCAGCATCAGGGCCCCACTACTTCTTATCTTTGCATCGACCTCAGGCCGTAGACTGAAATCGTCTAATGAGTGGAGGTGCCGGAAGTACTTAACAAACATGTCTCCGTACCACTGCCGAACTTGGACCCCCTGCTTCAACAGCTCCTGGGGGATATCGCGTGCAGCTGGGGACGGCCATAGAGCGTCAATGACATGCTTCTCTTTCAGTGCCTTGCGCACCATCAGATCCAACCTTGCACTCTCGTACAGCTTCTTCTCTAGACGCTCATGCACTTCGTACTTGGCGAACCTTACGACCAGACCTCTCACGAAAGCGGCGTCGAGATTCTTCTCACGAATAAAATAGTCCAGGGACTCCAGATCTTTCTGTGCTTGGGCGTTGGCGGGTCTGAAGGTGAGGGGAGTGAGCTCGTGACCCATGGACACCCATCGCTGGGGCTGCCGGGGCTCCGCTGCTGCTGTCGACCAAAATGACCGGATGGGCGCATATTCGGCCTTGAAGTAATTGTAAATGAAATCCAAAAGGTCTGCTTCTTTGAGTGGGAGCATGGCATGCCCGCGTGGGATCTCCATGCCGGAAGCGTGGTCCCTCGGTGGCGTGCTGTGTGCCGTGTATGCCACTGCGGAAAAGGGCTCTGTGAAAGGAGACGGGGGAACCGATGAATGAAACAGGCGGTTGATGAGCAAGAAACTCCAAAAAGCCAGAGCACGTCTCAGAAAACGGACAAAAGAGCGTTGACGACGAGACCGGGTTTTAGCAGGCCTGTGAGGATTCTGTGAAATGCTGCTGCCTTGCGGGCTCAGTCAATAGTATGTGTGCGGTCCCTAGACATTATTTATCGAATCATGACCTCTCGGGAAGCTCGCCAGTTCGCTTCCAAAGGTTGTCAGCCACGGCTCCGTGATTGATTCAGTTTTTGGTTCGAACATGGGTACCGAGGTCAGTGCCCAGGTGCTTGTCTGGAAGCGTACGTCATGAGTGGCGGGGTGTGGCGCAGTCATTCACGTCCCTCACATGCCGATTGGGCAACACCTCAGCTAGACACGGTACTCGAGCGCAGAGTACAAAGAGAAGCCTTGATCCATCGACTCGTCTGCTTTGGATGTACAGCTACTGTGTATATGCTAATTTGTAAATGCGAACCGAGAAGAAGGTCTAACAATGGCCTGTTGACGCCAAAGTGGAATGCAAGCTGCTGAAAATTCAAAACCGAAAATCTTCCAAATACTGTATATCAACAAGCCGGGCAAGCTGTAGCCCAGGCGGGTATCAAGATGTGCGCAGAAACAAGTCGTAGCTGGTCGACTATGTCCGAGTCGACTTCGGTCTCCTGAAAGGATGGGCTTCGGTATTGAAAACCCAGTCGTCGAGGCTGATCATGTCTGGCGGGCTGAAGATGAGGTAGAAATACTTGAGCGTCTCGGCAGTCCAGAAAGACTCCATCTTGTCTTCGGGCAGGGGTACGGGATCCGCCTCAGTCACATCCAAGACTTGGCCGTTGGCGAACTTGGTCATGGATGCACGCTGTACCGCTTCGAACATGTTCCAAGCGTGTTCCATGTACTCCTGATGGCCGGTAATACGGTACATGATGAAGACCGACTCGATGGCCTCTGGACGGAGAAGGTAGCGGCGGTCCTTGATGTGAGAGAAGCCAGGAGGGAGCTTCTGCTCTTTGACAGCGTCCAGGAATTCCTCGTGCGTCTCTGCGTAGGATTTGCGCAACACATGCTCCTCCCACTTGGTTGCGTTCCATGGGCATTTATTGCGAGATTCGCATGGCACCATGTGGAACTTCTCCGGCATAACGCCACTGGGCATTTTCTCGTAGGCGTAAATGCAGCCTTCCGTCAGCTTGGCTCCAAGAGCAACATGGTGCTCATTCTTAAACAGCCGACCTCCAAGAGCGAAGAAACCGCCTATGAAGCAGGTAAGATGCTGCATCTCTGGGTCAAACCTCCCGGTCCCACCAGCGTTCGCGAACAGGTCGCCCGAATACAGTAGATCCTCGCCCCGCTCCGTGTCAGGAAGCATTGGGCGGAATAGCAGGTATTTATCAATCATGGGCGCCGACTCCTTGTAGAGCTTCTCGTACACGGGTTCCAACCCACCGAGCAGCGCATACATCTTGGGGAAATATTCATAAGATGAGTCGGCCATTGCCCCCATGGTGAAGTATTCGTCCGAGGTGAAGTCCAGGGTGAACGCATTGATCCACGTAGGGAAGAGCCCAGGAATGTCCGTCTTGTTCTGAGCGCGATCCAGGAAGTTGGTGACTCTGGCGACAGCATCGTAGAACTTGGGCTCCTTGGTAACCTGTGCTAGCCTTGTAAACTCCATGGTGAGCGAACCGATGGCTGCAAAGCAGATGTTGCCGTCAGCAGCCGCACCCTGGCTGTCCACCTTTTTGGCTGCTTCCAGAGACAGACGGTCTTGAGGCATGTTGGTGTTTGTGTCGAAGGCTCGGTACAGCAACTCGCCGAGCTGGATGGCCTTGTCCAACAGGACCTTTTCCCCGCTCAGGTCATAGGCACTGAGCATGCCGCCGAGATAACGGATCGTGGTTTCAAACACGCTGATTGTACCCGATTCCGATTTTCCAAAGTCTATGTGTGCAACGGCATCTACCGCCTCATAGAACTCCTTCTTGAATCCCATGATCCACAAAGTGTCTAGTGAATCGACCAGCGTGGCGCCCCAGCCGCCAAACGTATCCAAGCCCTTCCCGGAGATGGGCATCAACTCATCCATCTTCCACGCATGTTTACGATAGCTGTTCCAGGTACGCTGGAAGGCCTTCCGCACTGCTGCACGCCGCGACTCTCGTAGCGCTTTTTGCGACGCCGTCTCCTCCGGAAACTCATATTGTATACGTGGAAGCGAACGTGGAACACCAGTCGGTAGCGGGGTGAGTGACCCGTTTATCTTGTTGAAGAAGGGCGCTGTCCGCCAGTCGTACGATTGCTGAGACACGAAGCCTTTCGCGTGCAACCGGTCGTTCATGTACGCTTCGTGGCTCTCGAAGTCGACGGCGCTGTAGTCGAATGGCGTGTAAAAATAATAAATGAGTGCAATTATCGACAAAAGAGCAAAGCCAATTCTTTTCAGGTTCCGTCTTTGTCGGAGGCCCATAGGCTGGTACGAGCCATTGCGAGGCGGCTTGATCTTTACGGGGCGCATCTTGAAGAGGACTGGAGGGTGCAGTTGCGACGTGAATATGACCGGAAGTAACCAGGTAACCACCTCCCAAACCGACGTCTAAGAGCGGATACACCGCTGCACAATTTGTGCCTCTCTTCGAACCCACCCGAAAGGCGCTGTGAGTGCTCCGGTCAGTCCCAAGCGATTATGTCCAAAGGCAGGGTCAAGAAATGAGATGAATTGTGGCCAAAAACGAGGGGTGCAACTTCGGACCTGCAAAGAAAGACGAGAAAACAGAGTCGCGCATGGCGATGCAGAGCCCCGACCACAAGAGGAAAGCTCTCACAGCGCGCGATGGACGGGTCGGGTGCAACGAGCGCTATCCGATACGTGTATTTACAGGACTTTCGCTCCAGGAGGGACGCCGAGGATCTGCCAAGAAGGGGCATCAGATGTGGCGGGCACCTCTGCATAAATATACAGTGCCGAGTGCCGTTCCTGGAACTTTCCAATCAAGACAATTTGCTCTGGCTTTAACTTATTATATCAGGTGGCTCCGTGATTGCTGGCAACGCTTGTGCCTGATCAGGTGAGATAGCTTAGGACAGACTTGGGGCGGATGGATTGCTTGAGGTTGCTGTTGGTGATTGGTGAGTTCGTCTCCAAAGTGGTCTTGCCAACGATCTTGTTTGTTTTCATCGAATTTTTCTATTGCGTTGAGCTGTCCATGGGCTCTGTCTTTGAAGAATCAGTGCAGTTTGTCTAACCATTTCTTATGAGCATCCAGATGCCACAATGTCCCCGCCTCTGCAGTTTATTTCGAAATCCAACCACAACCGGGGCGTGCATCGACCAAAATCCTCCTCGTATTTGACTTTTGTCTTAATCTCGTCGCAAATCCATGCCTTCGTCTAAAGATCGCCCCATACCTCTACTAGTCGCTTGCTTTATATTTTGCCCGGTACTCGTCGAGCCTCTTCAAATCATCTGCGCTTCCCAAGCCCCGGAGGTATTCCACAACATCATCCAGCGTCAAGATGGCCAACACCGGGATGCCATATTGCCTCCTGACTTCTCCGATGGCGCTCGGCCTGGGCGTATCATCGTCGTCCGTAGCACTAGGCGTCTTCTCCAGTCTGTCGAAGGCTACAATAATGCCCACAAGTTCTCCACCCTCCTTCTTGATAATCTCAATGGCTTCTCTGATGGCAGTTCCGGCCGTGATCACATCGTCGACAATGACAACCTTCTGTCCCTTCAAAGAAGCACCGACAATGTTACCTCCTTCACCGTGATCCTTCGCCTCCTTTCGGTTGAAGCTGTAGCTCTTCTTTCCGTACTTCTCACTGTCCAGGTCGGCGAGTTTGTCGACAGTGGCCGCGGCCAAAGGAATGCCCTTGTACGCAGGGCCGAAGAGTACATCCCACTCAAAACCGGGGTTTGCGTCTCCATGTGCCTTTAGTGTGTGTGCATAGGCAGAGGATATCGAGCGCAGCAGGTCGGCGCGGTGGAACAGTCCCGCATTGAAGAAGTACGGGGATACGCGCTTGGACTTCAGAGTGAATGTGCCGAACTTGAGCGCACCGGCAGAAACGCAATCCTTGAGGAACTTCTCCTTGTATTCCGGCAGCGCCATGGTCACGGTTTTCTCGTAAATCAGGTGGAGGGTTTCCGTAGGCACCATCTGCTATAGTGTAGCCATCAAGCTTCAAGTTTGCCTGGTGGTGGGTGGGTGGAGGTCCGTGCGTTTGCTAGTCCCTTGCCAAAAATTCATCTTGCACGGCCAGGATGAGCCCGACTTCTGGACAACGACGACATCTCTCCGCCATCACCGCGTCGGCACACTGCGCCCCTCATTTCTACTAGATCTCCATCGTTTTTCTGGGCTCCCGCATTAGGGCGTTGTGGAATTGTTTCAGCGCCAGTGATCGGTCGGCGCGTTCTTGATCCATCAGCTTCTTTCCGCCTCAACTACAACCACACCCTACAACCACCATGACGATGTAAGGTTGCGTTCGCGCGTTCTTAAAGCAATCGCTAATATCCTCTATAGCTGGGATACCATCACGGGTCGCAAATCGTCCTCGCCTCCCACCACCACTCCCGAACCTCACGACACCTTCACACCCGCCCCGTTCGACCCCAGCACAGCCATCCAGAACCCCTCAGAATTCATAATAGATCCCTCGCAGCTGCACCCCCTCGCAGGCCTCAACCAAGATACCCTCGACTACCTCAATCTTGAAGATAGCGCTCTCACGGACCTACCCGGCGGCCGCTCTGCCTTGCCCTCGCGCGGCTGGTCAGACGATCTGTGTTATGGCACCGGGATATCCTACGTAACGGCGCTCACCATCGGTGGTGCGTGGGGTCTTGTGGAGGGCCTGCAAAAGAATCCCGCATCGATGCCGCCCCGGTTACGGCTCAATGGCGTGCTGAACGCGGTGACGAGGAGGGGACCGTTCTTGGGGAACTCGGCGGGCGTGATAGCAATGGTTTATAATGGCATCAACAGCACGATTGGGGCTGTAAGGGGCAAGCACGATATCACCAACAGCGTGGTTGCAGGTGCGCTGAGCGGCGCCATCTTCAAGAGCACGCGAGGAGTGAGGCCCATGATGATCAGCAGTGGTATTGTTGCCAGCGTCGCAGGCGCTTGGGCGGTGAGTTTACATTGCACCGGATGCACTTCAAAAAGAGACTCGACGCTGACAGACAATCAGATCTCCCGGAAAGCCTTCTTCGAAAGCGAGTAGACGATTGCCACGTACGACTCAGATTCCCCCTAGCTCGCCGGCAATCCGGCCACGCGGTTGTGTCAGGACAAGGCTCCGAAATGACTGGGGGGAGACGATAGGAGACACGAACGAGACGGCGGCGCGCACACTTTTCCCATTCTTCCAGACCCACCACTTTTTTTCTGCATAAACCGCCCTCTTCGGCGACGGACGTCCAATCTTCTTCGCATGTCTCTTCAAACTCACCTCTCTTAAACCTCACGGCGGGGCGTTTGTTTCCAACAAAGACCATATATGTACCATAGGGAGTCCACGGGGGCATTTGCTATTTTCTGGACGTGGCTGGGTTTATATCGTTCATGCTGCCGATGTTTGGTTCGGCGTGGTTTAGCGGTGGAAGTGTTGTGTAAGACCAGTGGACGGTGACCATCTACATGTGAATGTAAAATGTAATATTGTATCCACAGCATGGAGTGGTGTGTCTCAACCATCTGCTTGCAAGTGTCCGGTCCGCTCCCGGTTGATCCAACCTCTTCATCTTCACTGTGGCACTTGGTTCAATGTAATAGGAGGTGAGATCGTATCCGGTCATAGTAGCTCACACGTTTGAGAATTGACCCAAGCTACCTGGACGAACAGTTCAAGAAGCGATAAACCTGGAGTCGATTCTGCCTGTAGGAGTGTTACTACTACCACACCGCCATACCGCAACGTTGATCGCGAGAGACAGCAATGTTCATATCCCTTAGCGGAATGTGTTTCTGTAGGCAAATCTCCTCATTGGGCACTCTGTGCATCTCTACTTGTGAGATCGAACTCACTCTACCCAAGGCAATGGGCCCAGCTGTAACGGTAGCGAGATGAAATGTTGGAAACTAATTATGAAAGTTGCTTTTCATTCCCCTAGCCCCAGTCCTCGCATGCGTCATAAAAACATAATGCGGACAGTAATGGCTCCTATTCATCACGCCTCACTCGACAAGCCCGGGCTCTAAAGCTATTATCAAGCTGGAAACGCGCTGGTATCAAATGTATCCTTGAACGCCTCATACAACCCCGTTGAAGTGCTATGACCCAGAATGTGCTCATCTCCTGTTTGTCTTGCCGATACCGCGCTTGCCAACAGTCTGTGCCGAGTTAGTGACAGTCCCGTATGCTAGCTCAGAACCATACATACCAAATGCTTTGTCAACGACCCAGTCTGGTGCCTGTCTGCCTCACCCTGTCTCGCCATTCTGTTCATCTTCTTCTGGGCCAGCTTGGCCAGCCTCTCGGCCTTGGAACGAGCAGTCTCGTCAGTGACACCGTCGGTTCGCCTGTTGGTGCTCGCGCTGCGAGCCCGGCTCTTCGCACGCTCGAGTGCCGCTTTCGGGGTATCAATCTCCATCGCATCGCCGTCAACTCCTTCTGAGCGTCCGCGAGCCAGACTTCGGCCCCGGCTCTGGCTCCGTGCTCGCGCTGACACCTTGGAAGTATCGTAGCCAAGAGACTCCAAGTGCGACTCCATCTGGGAGAGTTTCTGGGTTTTTGCGGATCTGGGAATCATGGCCCTGTTCTTCAGGCTCTTCCGCATCTTCGCTTCGTTGCGGATAAGCTGCCTCTTCTCGCGAATCAGCTCAGCCTTGTATCTGATATCAGCATCATCTTCGTCCTCCAGGTCCTCGTCCGACTCGTAGAAACCCTCGGCCTCCAGCCTCTCCTCCTCCTCCTCAAGAGCAGCCAGCTTGGCTTCAATATCGGGGTCGATGAAGTCGTAGACGTTCTTGCCCTCGAAAACTTCAGGGATCCGGTCTTCCTTCCACTCCGGGTTTTCCAAAATGTAGTTCTTTCGCATGTTGAAGTTGTAGACACCGGGACCACCCTCCTCTTCCTCAATGTCGCGCTCCAGCTTAGGCCTGTTGGGATCGGCCTTGTCGTACTTCGCCTTATTCTTTGCGGCTTCAGGAATGAAAGTCTCGCGCACAACGCCACCCATGGGCTGTGCAACATGGATTCTTCGCAAAAGCTCAGCCAAGCGTCCAGTAGGTTCTCCAGCGCTGTTTGTGCCCGCCTTCAATTTTTCCGCATTACGCACAGCAAGGAGACGATCACAGGCCGAATTCCGCACCTGCATGACACCTTCCGTCGTGGTGCAGGAGAGCTGGAGAAGCTCGACTTCACCCTCTTTGAGCATGCCCTGCAGTTGCTCCTGGACAGAGGGGTCGAGATCCTCGGGTCTCATTAGATCGATTTTGTTGATGACGACAAAAACAAGCTTGTTGGCGAAAAGGGGTTTGATGGAGTGGAAGAGAGCAATCTGAGCAGAAACAGAGTAACCGCACTGCTCTGAGAGATCCATAAAGTAGAGGATAGCGGCTCGCAGATGAGCAATCGCGCAGATGGACTGATGTTCGATGGTGTTCATCTCCTCGAGCGGGTGATCCAAGATACCGGGCGTATCGATGGCTTGGAAACGCAGCCTGAAGATCGTTAGCTCCATAGATCATTATCGGCGCGGCAGCCATACATCTTGTAGTCAAAATGTCCCACGAACAGGGACTTTGTTGTGAAAGCGTACGGTTGAATGTCGACATCAGCCCTGGAGATGTTCTTCAGGAAGCTAGATTTTCCGACATTGGGATAGCCGCAGATGACCAATGTGCGAGTCTATGAATTCGTAAGCTTCGCCCAAAGCACAGATTTGAGGCACCCACATTAGGGTCGATGGATGGCAAACGGCCCAAGTGCTGCCGGACTTGCTCGAGATAGACCAAGGGATCCTTCAGACGCTTGCAGATTGTGGCCATCCGTCCCAAAGCCGCTCGCTTGAGCTGCTTGCACTGGAACAGAGACTGTCCATATTTGAGCAGACGCACATAATCACGAGCAACAGCTTCGATGAGAGATTTGGCGGTGGACAACTGTCCCAAGGCGATGCGGAAATGGCTGTTTTGTGTGTCTCAGCATAACATCGTCCAACTTGAAGTTCATCCACATACTCTGCATCGTATAGTGTGTTCAGCAAGTCACGGTGGAAAGGGTGGATATCCTGGAGGCGGGGGAAGCCCTCGATGGTGGCGGACAATCGCTCGGTGAAGGTATCTGCGGTATATTTGACTTTGCGGGTGTAGAAGGCTCGAATACGGCTGATCTTGAAGCCCGCTCGGATCTGCGTGGGCAGTCGTCTCTGTCTGTACCCAAGTTAGACCCCCGCACAACAGCGATTCGACGAGCGCGGGACATACGTTCGGGAGAGGACAATGTCCAAAAACTCCTGGCTGGTCGGCACCACCGGGATATCCTTCCACTGCGTCTTCATGGCTGCGGCTGTAGAAAGATGATATTGACGGTCGTGTGGTCGTCGCAGCTTGTCGCCGCCGGAGGAGGCTATCGATAATAAAGTCTCAAAAATATTGAGCCCTGAACTCTTGGCATCGGTCCGTGCCCTCACCGTTCACCGCTTCCATTGCCAATTTCATCCGGAAGAACCTCGGGATCCTTACAAGCCATCTTCCCTGCACCGCCACATGGTCGCTGGAGGCCAGACTAGTAGAACTACACAGTAGACTGCTGCCATGCCAGCCATTGCTGCTACGTCACCTCGGTCATGCGTAACGTAACGTGCCGATCTGCATATATTCAATGCTTCGTTCCTACTTAGGGAGAAAGGCTCTGTAAAGCCTGCATTCTTCATCTACCTGCCGTATACTGGTAGTACGTAAATATTGCCTTCACTTCCCTAACTAACGTTCCAAGAATTTGTCGTTCCCAGTTCAGATTACATCTATTCTGTTGGCCGCATCGCATGCATGCTTGGTCGTAGTCCGAAAGCAGCGACTTGCCGTCTTCTCACCATCGAGGAATGTAGAAAGCCGATTTTCTTTGTCCACATCTGTGGAAGCACACCATATTGATGGCATCTGGTGCGGTTCCGCCTACGTTGCCACTCACTGTTCGTACTTTCCACCAACGGCGCCATCAACCGAGTCATCCTTTGCTCCCAGCAATTGAGAAGAGTCGAAGAGCTAGCTCCGTACAGATACGGACTGACAATGGACGAAAATGGCTGTAGGCGAGAGTGTTGACCATTGCCAAAAGCCCGATTGTGGCTGGCTAGCTTTGCGCAATCTTACAATACTCAAAGACGTCCCGCATTTGAACCCCAACCCCGAGCTGTCTGGCATTGGTGTATGCATCTATTCAACAATATCCCTGCTCCAGATCACGCATCTCACATCTCCTAGGTCACTCTCGGGTTCTCGATAACCGCCTATCTCTCCCTCGTCCTCCTAGTCCTGCATTACATCACCGTCTACGATTTCCACCAAAAAGGTCCACACGGGAGGCAATATGTCAACGTGGTAGATTGCGGCATCTTAACGTACCTCCGGGAGCATACGCGGTCGTGGAAACCCAGCAAACGATTCGAATATGCACTCGAGAAAGCCGTGTTGATCATCAGCGACACAACTCTAGTAACAGGCTTATCGTTTCTAATAGCCGGTTATTCACAGCTGAATTGTGGACTGTCAGCATACCATTGGCAGATGATGGTTTATGTTGCCTGGTTCGCGTCCTTCAGCTTTCTGGCTGCCATGACATTTCTGCAGGATTATTTCCAGGCGAATCGGACGCTACGCGCTGTTCGAATTATCCTCATGCTGGTCATGGCCTGCATGCTAATTGTAGCACTCCTACCGACTGGAAGTCACAATTGGCTGAACCTGTATCCGGGAGGAGGGGGCTTTTATCCAAGCCTGCCTGCCAAATGTTTCTATTTGCAAATGGGGACGGATCGGTTCAATCCTAACGGCGGTCCAAAGATATGGTCCATGGTGGTTTCGGTCTTGGTAGTAGGTTTGTCCTACCTGCATACCATCATTAGACAGTTTGATCCCACAGCCCAATGCACTCGAAAGTGCTTCCGGTCCTGGCCAGGTTCCATTGTAAAGCGCCTTCTCCATGAACTTGAACGGCATGCCTCACGCAAAGGTTTACGATCCGCCGGCGCTATACTGCCCTATCTTCTGGTCTTTGCCTGCTTTGCAACCATGCGCGCACTCTTCGACATACTGGAATCGATGCTGCTGGAGATTATTTGGCTGGCGTTTGCTATGTCATGGGGTACCATCAAGCTATGGGCAACCCGCGCGTCTGTCAGTAATGATGTTGATGGACACGACGTCGGAGCGAACCCCGAGGTTCTTGAAGAAGATTACTGGACCTTTGGACAGACGCTGCCGCTGATTCTATTACTACTGCCCATTCTATCGATGATTCAGGCTTATTACGACAATGACGCAAAAGCAGTAGAAGAGGCCCACCGAAGACGAATGGTGGGTGAGAAAGCTAGAGAAGAAAACACCTCGAACCACCAGGAGGGGACCACAACTCCAGGGCCGCCGGGCGGTATGTCATCGTCTACTGTTTCTGCTCAGCTGGCCGGATCACCGGAAGCGGCACCAGTAGCACCCCCGTCGCCATCCCGTCGCAGCACTGCCATGAATATGCCGCAAGGCGGACAATCGAAACGCATCCGCCTACCACAATATCCATATGGTTCATTCCCTTCCTATGCTTGGTACGAGGACCTTATATTGCTTCTCATCTTGCAGATACTGCTGGTGGCTGCTTTTGCATTATACTTCTTGACTCTGCTGCAAAACTTCCTCGGAATCTCCCAGCTTCTTCGTAGCCGATTGTTTCTAATATGGATTTTCGGTATGATCCCGCTGGGGTCGCTGATCCATCTCTCCGTATGGTATATGGCCGCGTGGCTTGCAAGTGTTGCGGGAATCGACTCATGGTTACTGTCCAAGGACAGGGTTGTCGATGGTGGACTTAAAGAACTGGAGTCAGGACGGAAGAGGTGGAGGAGACGATGCAGTCTGGGAAACATCTTGTATTGGACTCTCAGGATGCTTCTAATCTCCGGAGTCATGTTGTTCACCTTCTTCCTCAGTACCGAGATTGCAGGACCTGAGCCAATCCAGTTTGATGATGGAGGATAATGGGAACCCATTATCACAAGGGCATGTTCAACGTCGAGCACAACATAGTCGCCTTTGAATGGTGGCGGAGTCCTCCTGAAAGAGCTGAAGTTTCTGAAGTTAAGGTCTCAACCGGCGGTATACACTTCAAAAATGGATTCACGCGTACCTTCGGGCAATAAAAAGTTTCGCTTTCGGTGGATTTATGTGTGCTTTCTCAGAGATAGTTACTACTACTCTGTCCATGTTGTTGGCTGATGAGGCTCGGCCACCCCGCTGGTGGCTTGGCTTCCCAAAGTGGCGTTGCTGGCCGAAGCGCCTCACACGTGATGTGGGTAAAGGCCAGCATGAATGTTGATGCCCACCTCCCTCCCTCCTTTTTCTCTGACCAGCACCGGGCACCGGCGTCTACTATTCCTAAAGCCAGGCACCATGGCGCTCGCGACGAAGACTCAGTCGCAAATCATCTTTGCCAAATTAAAGGCGAAGCCCGCGAACAAGGTGCGTTGGAGCGACTGCGGACACGGAGGCGGTCTGGCTGATGGCCTGGATAGATATGTTTCGATTGCGGCGCAAAGAACCCGACGTGGTCGTCCGTTCCCTTTGGCATTTATCTGTGTCTCGACTGCTCGGCGAACCATAGGAACCTGGGCGTGCACATCTCTTTTGTGCGATCCACGAACCTCGACAGTATGTTACGTTCATGACCAAGGAGAAGCATCCAGAGTCTGTGACTGACGGCGGGCAGTCTGGCAATGGGATCAGCTTCGGATCATGAAGGTCGGCGGCAATGAGAGCGCCACGAAGTACTTCCAAACACATGGTGGCTCTGCGGCCCTGGCTAGCAAGGACCCGAAGACCAAGTACACGAGCAATGCCGCAACCAAGTACAAAGAGGAGCTGGCAAGGCGCTGTGCAGCGGATGCAAGGCAGTATGTTGCTACTACCCAAATGTTCGTTGACTTTTCGACTGACAAACTGATCAAGGTTCCCTAACGAAGTTGTAATAACCGATGTCCCAGATGCCACAGGCTCGGACAGCAACACTCCCACCGGCGAGAATGAAGATGACTTCTTCTCGTCGTGGGACAAGCCCGCGATCAAGCGTCCTTCAAACCCGCCTTCCCGAACAGGTACACCGCGCTCCGCATCCCCCTTCCTGAAGCCCGATGCGAACGGCAATGGGACCGCACGGCCCAAGTCGCCGCTTGCTGCAGACTCCTCCAAGCCGGTGACGCCCGCCGCCATCCCGGCCGCCAAACCTGCGATTCGGAAAACCGCAACAGGCGCTGCTCCCAAGAAGAATATCCTAGGAGCGAAGAAGAAGGGTCTCGGCGCGAAAAAGGTGGTGGCAGGCGACGGTCTGGATTTCGAGGAGGCCGAGCGCAAAGCCCGCGAAGAGGCTGAACGTATCGAGAAGCTTGGATATGACCCCGACGCCGAAGCTGCCGAAGCAGCAACCGTATCAAAAGCCGCGTCGTCCACCACCAGCGCCCCTGTCATTTCACCTACGCCGGTTTCTCCGCCTCGAAGCGGCGGCTTCGGGTCTACTAAGCCAGAGCGAAGTAGCGCGGAAATGGAGAGGTTGGGTATGGGCATCGGACGTCTTGGATTTGGGCAGGTTGGTGCTGCGAAGAAGGCGGCGGCTCCTAAGAAGATGGGTGGCTTCGGGAGCGTGAGCAAGTCCGCACAAGAGGACGATAGCGAACGCTATGCACGCGAGAAATTTGGATCGCAGAAGGGCATCTCCAGTGATGAGTTCTTCGGCCGGAATGCCTACGACCCGCAAGCTTCGAAGGAGGCGAGGGAGAGGTTGCAGGGTGGGTACTCAGGACCTGTTTTCGGGACAACAGAGCACCTAACGATCATTGTAGGCTTCGAAGGCGCCTCGGCCATCTCGTCCAATGCCTATTTCGGGCGCCCCGAGGACGATGTCCCTGAAGACGATTACGGCGACCTAGAGTCCGCCGCGAAGGACTTTGTACGTCGGTTCGGCATCACGGCCGGTGACGACCTGGAAAACGTGACGCAGCTGCTCGGCGAAGGCGCGTCGAGGCTACAAGGCGCGATACGGAATTATCTGAACTCGTAGGTGGGCTGCGATACCGGTAGCGCGGGTGATGGTTGTCGTCTCCTGTCAGGGGACGAGGCAGCTGCAGGGCGGAGAATGGTCTGTGAGATTTCTGGGTCCTCGTGAGGGGTATGACATTGAAAAGCTGGCTCCGTTTAGTGGAATTGCATTGAAGGACTTCAGAATGGATGGGAAAGGGAGCGGGTAAGGTGACGGGAAAGGCTGGTTTGCTCCTGGTGGATTTCTGTTCGCACGAGCGGCATGTATTCGGGCTGGGAGTGAGCCCAACGTGCTTTTATTCCTAGCCTCACCGAGCGGTTATTCATAGTAGTTGTTAAACGAGACGGAAGTCGTGGCGACTTGACCCCTCCTTTTTCACCGTCCGGGCCTCTGTCCATTCTTGAACCGTGTTCAACGCCTTCACCGCGGGAGTATGGGGTGTTCGATACACAAGGCCACACAAGGCCGATAACCACACTGAGCCGGTACATACCATTCATTTGCAACATACCACGTCCAGAAAAAGGAACATTCCCAAGCTGAGAGCGGAGGAGAAACTGACATTGACCACCCTTTGTGGCGTTACGTAGCAACGTTCTACACTATAATACATGAATATCTTCTCCTTGACTCCCGCCAAATCCCAATCTTACAGGAGATTAACCATCTGGCTTTTAGATGTTTGGTTTCGCGCCTCATCCTGCCTGACTGTAGACTCCACCGCTTGCGTATAAAGACATAACCAAGAAACGGACGGAAAAGCTCGACTAAAGGGTACTAGGTGGTACTAAGACATGGGCAGGAGAGGCGAAGTGGTACCAGAAGTGAAAAGGTATAGCTACAAGGAAAAGTACACGTCTAAAGGACCCGACCCAGACCGGAATGCAAACATGGACGCCTAATTTTGTGCCGGAGTAAAACAAGACCAGAGGTAATGACGAAGGACAAAGCTACAAGCCACTGCTTTTTACTGCTTCTTCTCGCCTTCGCCCTCGCCGGGCTGCTGCTGCTGCTCGCCCTGGCCGGCAGACTCACGAGCCTTGTGCATCTGGTCGAAGAGGGTCAGGCTGGCGTTCTGGAGGTCGTCGGTCTTCTCCTTGATCTCGGCGGCGGTGGCAGTGCCCTCGCCAGCCTGGCTTTGAGAGATGAACTCGCGGAGCGCGGTGATCTTCTCCTTGATCTTCTCGGCCTCGGTCTTGTCCAGACGGTCCTCAAACTCCTTCAGGGCCTTCTCGGTGTCGTTCACAACGCTGTCGGCACGGTTTGCAGCCTCGATAGCATTCTTGCGCTCCTTATCTTGTTCGCCATAGCGCTCAGCATCATCAACCATGGCTTGGATCTCGGCCTCCGAAAGGCCGGAACCAGAGGCAATAGTGATGGACTGATCCTTGTTGGTGGACTTGTCCTTGGCATGGACATGGACAATGGAATCGGCGTCGATGTCGAAAGTGACCTCAATCTGGGGAACACCACGGTGGGCAGGTGGGATTCCAACGAGTTGGAAGTTTCCAAGGAGCTTGTTGTCACGGACGAGCTCACGCTCACCCTGGTAAACCTTGATCTCGACAGCGCTCTGGAAGTCGGCAGCGGTAGAGAAGATCTGGGATTTCTTGGTGGGGATGGTGGTATTACGGTTAATGAGACGGGTGAAGACACCACCAAGGGTCTCAATACCGAGAGAAAGGGGAGTAACGTCGAGGAGGAGGAGGTCAGTGACCTCACCAGCAAGGACAGCACCTTGAATAGCAGCACCGATGGCGACAGCCTCATCGGGGTTGACCGACTTGGCAGGGTCGCGCCCGAAGATGCTCTTGACCGACTCGGTAACCTTGGGCATACGCGTCATACCACCGACCAGGATGACCTCCTGGATGTCCTTGGCCTGGAGGTTAGCATCCTTGAGGGCCTTGCGTACAGGTTCGACAGTCTTGGAGATCAGAGGATCAACCAACTTCTCAAGCTGAGCACGGGTCAGCTTGGAGTTGATGTGCTTGGGTCCCGACGCATCGGCGGTGATAAAGGGAAGATTGATGTCCGTCTGAAGGGACGAAGACAGTTCAATCTTGGCCTTCTCGGCCGCCTCACGGATACGTTGGATCGCCATGCGGTCGCTGTTCAGATCGATGCCCTGCTCTTTCTTGAACTGTTGAACCAGGTGGCGGACGAGAGTGATATCAAAGTCTTCGCCACCGAGGTGTGTATCGCCGTTGGTAGACTTGACCTCGAAAACGCCGTTCTGGATCTCCAGGATGGAGATATCGAACGTACCACCTCCCAAATCGTAAACAGCAATAACGTTGTCGTTGGACTTATCCAGGCCGTAAGCAAGAGCTGCGGCGGTAGGCTCATTGACGACACGGAGCACGTTGAGACCGGCAATCTGGCCAGCATCCTTGGTGGCCTGACGCTGCGAGTCGTTGAAGTAGGCGGGGACAGTGACGACGGCGTTCTTGACGGTCTTGCCCATGTAAGCCTCGGCCGTCTCCTTCATCTTTCCGAGCACGAAACCACCAATCTGGGATGGCGAGTACTTCTGGCCGTGCGCCTCAAGCCACGCGTCACCATTGGTGTGCTGAACAATCTTGTAAGGGACCTCCTTGATGTCACGCTGCACCTCGGCATCGGTGAACTTGCGACCGATGAGACGCTTTGTGGCAAAGAGGGTGTTCTCAGGATTGACGACAGCCTGGCGCTTGGCGGCAATACCGACGAGACGCTCGCCATCCTTGGTGAAGGCGACGACGGAAGGAGTTGTCCGTCCACCTGGGTATACGTTAGAATGGAGATTGCAATGGAATTGATGATGCGCGAGACCTACCCTCGGCGTTCTCGATGATGCGAGGCGTCTTGCCCTCCATAACAGCAACGGCGGAGTTGGTGGTACCCAAATCGATACCGATGACGGCACCCTTCACCTTCTCCTCAGCATATCCGCGCACAAACGTCGACCCATATGTGGACTTGATGGCAGGGGCGCGTCGGACAGCAGCAGTTGCCCGGGGCAGGATCTGGGGTTATGAGGTCAGTCGGCGACCAAGAGTTCGAGGGCGTGCAGATACTTACGGATCGTGATAATCTTGAAGACAACATTGTGTGGGGGTATCTGAGGAGATGCTGCTGGTGAGAAGAGCAAGCAAGAATGAAGCACAGCGATGGAGATATGGAATGGTGATGGGAAGGGGTGTGTTATTATATCGAGGTGAGAAAAATTTGGAGCTATTGGCAGGAGAAGTTTCTGGAGCACAGAAGAGAGATGGCAACGTCCCGGCGCCGAGTGCCGCCGAAGATTCTGCGCGCCGAGGGAAAGAGTGCCAAGAGAATTTGGCGGTCCGTGCGTCAGTCGCACTTGAGACCCCGTCATCGACGCTTCACAGCGCCGCATTCGCATACTTCAACACCTCCAGCTCCTCACCTCTTCCCACGGCTGCACCTGAGCGCCACCTACACATACTCTGACCCTTGCTGTGACCGACCGGCTCTGGAAGCCATCGCCGTACAAGTCGATCCGCGTTTCTCTGGCCGTTGTGTAATTCCCTTGACCACTGCCCGCGACAGCTTGAGAATCAAGCCAGAGGAGAGCGAGCTGTCGGTTCCGTGGAGCAGAACAACACTGCGCCGCGTGAAGAGGGCGCGGCCAGCTCAAGCTCCTCCCTCTCCATCTCCTATGTCTGACCGTACCACTATTCGGTTCGCGCTCCGCTCCGTAGCTGTCGTGCCGCCCTATCGTTCCGTAGCGTTCCAGACACCATCGAGACTACTCCGCCTAATCTGACGTATTGCGCCTCCTCCCCTCATCGTACCTTCAACGTCGCCCTCAACTTCGCCCTCAACACAACCACAACCACAACTGTGGGACATGCGTAAAGCGGTACATTCCTTTTTAATCTTATAGCATGGCTGTGGACGACTTCTCGTTCGTATCCGACGATCCACGAAGCTTGCACAGTGAGCTAACTGGCGCAGGTGTTGCGATACCGACGCCTTTGTGCTTCCCGCCACCTCACTCTACCCCGTAAAGATCCCTATTGCTCACTACCAGCTGCGGCATTACATCAGCTCCCCGGAACAGGACCTCATCTACTACGCTAGCGGCACCGAAGTCTACTGCCTAAATGTCGCCGCCAAAACCCAAGTACATCTGACCACGCTGCCTTGGGAGGCTCGCTGTACCGCTTCTGGCCATGGTTATGTGTGCGTAGCAGGCGCGGACCATGGCAACTTTGCGGCCATCAAGGTCAAGAGGTTCCCGCCTTCAGGCTCCACAGATGTGGACGCCTCGTTACCTCTCGGCTTCGCCAGTCGCGCAACGACACATTGCCCTCCGACAACTCTTGTTACAGCGGAACGAGTTAGGCTTGAAAAGATAGGGGAAGACATTGTCAATTCCATCTCCATCCACGAATACATGCTTGGAGGGAACAGGCCGAAGGACGTGGTTGCGGTCCTGACGAATAATGACAAGACCGTACGCATATACTCCCTCACCAGAGGTCTGGAAATCACAGTGCTTGATCTTCCTTTTCCTATGAACCATGGCACCATCTCTCCTGACGGGCAGCTCTTGGTGGCGGTCGGTGATCGGAGCATCGCATTCTTTTTCCAGAAAAGCAAACCACCGAAATCCGGATCCACGAGATGCCATGTCAGTGGAGACATTGAACCCCAATGGTCACTTCTTCAGGAGGTTCGCCTCTACGTTCCGCCGGCCTCACTCAATGAAGGATATTTCACCACAGCGTGGTCACCCTCAGGGCGTCTGTGCGCCGTTGGATCCGAGTGTGGCTACATTAGCGTATTCGATGTGGAACTGCTCAAAATTTGCGAATTCCCGGAGGATTCGGTGGTTCAAAAGCTCAGCTCCACCCGGCCCGATGTGCACAACGGACCAGGCTCGGTACGGACCATGCAGTTCTCTCCTGCCCCATGGGATTTATTGATCTGGAGCGAAGACCAGGCCCGTGTATGCGTGGCTGACTTGCGATCCAACCTCAAGGTTAAACAGGTGCTCACGCTGGATCCCAAACAGGATGGGCTTGAGCGGTTAGATGTTTCCGACTTTGACACGTCGCTCATGCCCGAACTCGAGGCGTTGCAACGAGAAGCCGAATTTCTAAGGAGATATCATCTGACTCTGGACAATGAAGGGGCGGCGGCTGCTGTCAACTTCGCGGCGGAATACATTGCAGCCTCTACAGAACGACGCCGGCTACATCGACGGCTGGGCGTCGTGGATTCTGATGACGACCCGCATGGGCTTACTGCTGAAGAACGCCAGATTATAGACGCTCTTCGGAGCACAAGAGAAAGAGAAGCGGGTACCGAGACTGGGATTGCACCACGTAGTATCCATTACCGCAGTTCGAGCCCAGGACTAGCACAACTACTACCGCAGCCACCGCAGGTCAATTCCCATTCTGAGGGGGAGGAGTCAGCTTCCAGGAGGGCCAACGAGGACCGGTTGCTTGCGCAAATCAACGTGCTGGCTCGGCGGTCCCCGCAGCATGATCTACTGAGGCTTCCGACCAGCGCTACGGAGCCGTCGAGGACGACCAGTACACATGATGGTTCCGGGCAGGGCTCGCCCAATTTGATATCGACTCACCTCCGAAGACTAGAGGCGCAGATGGTGTCTTCGACGGATGAGGCATGGCGCACCATCGAAGAAGCACTGGCTCGCACAGTTCGGGGCGGCGATTCTACGGGGCGTAGCGCTGCTGCTGCCGCTGCGGATGTTCGAACTGAACGGCGTGTCCGGCAACTGACACAAATGCGCGAACGGCTACGGAGTGTGCGTCAGGCTGACGAGCCTTTCGAGAGCTTCCTGCAAGTTTCCTATCGTGCTGGCACCCGCAGTTCGCACGATCCCGCCAACGGGCTGAGGACGGCAGGACTCGCCATGAGCCAGGACGGGCGCACACTGTACTGTGGGACGACAGAGGGCATCTTCGAGTTCCCCATCAATGTGCAGGAGAGGCGAAGCTTCCCCGCCGTGAAGCCCCGGTGAGACGGTGCAGATGGCTGCAGACTGTATCTGGAAGACGTATAACGGGTCAGCGCGATTGGGCTGACATTATTGGTGTTGTGTTCAAGCATCATGCTCCAGTTCTTGGGGGAAGCAATCTAGGGTGCTATGGCAGTTGGGTTTGGAGCATGGCGGTTTTCTATCGGCGCAAAGGGACGGGCGGGAGCAGGTCGGCGTTGGTCTTTGCTTTGGCTGCTGGCGTCGTCGAGCGAGCAGTTTCGCTGTTATTATTGTTATTATTATTATTAATACCCGTGCATATACTCCGTACTGACCCAGTAGGCAGTTGAAAAAGTCTCGTTTCGATATACACAAGTACTGTACACTTTGTAGTCTACGCAAGAATCCGCATCTCCTCCAATTGCCGTGGTGGTGGCGCTGCCGGGGTTTCTTGGACCAGGGTCCGATTGCGCCATTCTAGCGGTGACTCCGCTCCCCGCCGGACACAATCTATGTAGGTACATACAGTACACACCACGGGGAATACCTGCAACACCAGTCCCCATATCATCTGCATCTTCGTCCTTCATTCTTCCCTTTCGTCTCCTTCCTCCCTCCCTGTTCCTCGTTCTTTTCGTCCGAGAGCGCAGCGTTCTTCCTTCCGCCTCGCCCTTCCTGCCGGCACATTCATTGCCCCTCCGAACGAGCAACGTCATGGCCAGTGCCTCCTCCACGGGGAGCCTCAAGGGCAAGGCCAATGCCATGGGCAGGGCCTTTACCGCACACGACATCAATGGCCACGATTTACCGCCCTCTCCGGCGCCCAGTTCACCGCGCGGTGGCCGGAAATATGCATTGATGACGGAGCTGGTGTATACCGAGGGCTCCGACCAGTACAACGCAAGCAGTGTGCCTATTTATCAGGTACAGCCCGACCCTCCCCACCTACCAGATTCGTCGACTGCGCGATTTGCTATGGGTTGGTAAATTGACAAGGCGCAGTCAGCGACGTTCAAACAGAACTCGGCCACCGGAGGCGGCGAAGAGTACGACTACACACGCTCGGGCAATCCCACACGCACCCATCTGGAACGACATCTGGCAAAGATTATGAATGCGAATCGCGCTCTGGTGGTGTCTTCTGGCATGGGTGCCCTCGATGTCATAACGCGCCTGCTGCGGCCCGGCGACGAGGTCATTACAGGAGACGATTTGTATGGTGGGACGAACCGGCTGTTGAAGTACCTCTCTGTACACGGAGGCATCATTGTACATCACGTCGATACGACGAATCCCGAGGCAGTGCGCGCAGTGGCAAGCGACAAGACGACGCTGGTATTGCTGGAGTCGCCGACCAACCCGCTGATCAAGATCGTGGATATCCCCTCAATAGCCACCATTGTCCACGACAAGAATCCTTCGGCGCTTGTCTCAGTCGACAACACGATGCTGTCTCCTCTGCTGCAAAACCCTCTCGATCTGGGTGCGGACATTGTATATGAGTCCGGTACCAAGTACCTTTCTGGGCACCACGATTTGATGGCCGGCGTTATTGCCATCAACGACGTGGCCTTGGGGGAGAAGTTGTACTTCACCATCAACGCCTCCGGATGTGGTCTGTCGCCTTTTGATTCTTGGCTCCTTCTGCGAGGGGTGAAGACGCTTGGGGTGCGCATGGAGAAGCAGCAGGCCAATGCCCAGCGCATCGCGGAATTCCTCGAGTCGCACGGGTTCAAGGTTCGCTACCCCGGGCTCAAGTCGCACCCACAGTACGAGCTCCACTGGAGCATGGCGCGTGGGGCAGGCGCAGTGCTGTCTTTTGAGACGGGCGACGTGGCCGTGTCGGAGCGCATTGTGGAGTCGGCGAGGCTGTGGGCCATTTCGGTGAGCTTTGGGTGCGTCAACTCGCTCATCAGCATGCCGTGCCGCATGAGCCATGCCAGCATTGACGAGAAGACGCGGAGGGAGAGGAATCTGCCCGAGGACATTATTCGCCTGTGTGTTGGAATCGAGGACGTGGATGATTTGATTGACGACCTGAGCAGAGCGGTGAGTTTTTGCGTGCACGCCCCATTGATTGCCAGTCCATGTGGAGGCTAACGGCTCGATGCAGCTGGTGCAGGCGGGTGCGGTTCACATCACACCGGATGGCTTCCGCGCCCTCGGTGCAGGAGAGGCACCTCCCTCGACGTCGGTGGCCTCCAGCTAAGGGGGGCCAGGCGTTTCAGTGCCAAGTCACCTCTGCCATGGGCATCTCTGCGTTCAATGTTTGGAAGATGCGGAGGATGCGATGGGTGACGTGATCTGTCTCGTTTTCGCTGTTGTTCCTTGGTCAGAGATGGTGTGGATGATTGTGTGTCTGTGTTGGCTTCCTCGGCACTCTCTGGTTTCTAGTCACCTCTGTCACATTCGTCAAGAGGATGTGTTAACGTGATATCGTTTGTTTTTCCTTTTTTCTTTTTCTTTTTTTTTTTTTCTTTCCACCTGGGCAGTTCCATGTTGGCTTGGATATGGTAGACATGTTGGGCAAGAGCTTTTTGGGAAAGGGAAAAGGAAGGAAGGAATATCTATCTGCAAATCCAGTCCCCGTCCGTCCCACACAAGCTTTCTCCGCACGTTTGGTGCATTTGACGTCAACCCCGGATGTCACTCCGTTGCTGGGTGATCTCCTGTCCAGCAAACGAGGCACGACATGCAAAGTGCTGAAGTCAGCACAGGGGGCGGGTAATAAAAAAGCTTAAAATTCAGGGTGCTGATGAGATGAGTTGGGGCACGTAGCGGGCGGTTGGACCTCTTTCAAGTTTCAACAATAATGGTCAATAGTGAATCATGACTTCCTGTTGAGGGATTGCGTGTTCTCTCTGGTACCTAGCGTTTAGGTAGCATTGCACCTCACCAGTGACATGTCATGTCATATTATTTAGCCAGCCGCGCGCACACAGTACCGCATATGGTAGTAGTGTTTCATGTTTCGTGTGATGAAGCGGGAGGGGGGATGGGAGAGCTGATTGGCGGGCAGCCGTGAAGTGGATTGGCGAATGACATGTCGAGGAGCCGTACTTGGAGTGAATACACACCTGAAACGACGTGCCGCTTTCAGAGATGGTTCTGGGCAATCTCTGTCGTCGCCACCCACCCACCACTCCTGGAGCTGGCTGGAGCTGAGCAGTGTGCGGAACGAGAGTGATACGACTTCGGGTATTCCGGAGATTCTCTCTGTACGAAGTGCGTCGGCTCAGGTCCAACGAATCGGCAGAATGGCCGAGTCAAGCAGCAGCACCAGCACACAGCTCTGAAACCAGAAGGGAAGGCGTGCGCCACACAGTAGCCGCAATGTGGCTGTGGCACGCCAGCTCGATTACACCTGAGCACCAGCTCGGAATACGGATTCGGAGAGAGTGCAGCAGATGGGCTGAGGCCAGGTCACCTCCAGAAGAAAGCGAAGCTAGTTTCGGAGGTGAGCGAATTGCCAGCCAGGCGCAGGCGCAGCTGTTTGCATGCATGTTGAAAAAAAGAAGCCGTCTCTGGGTTGTTTGCCGCATTCATGCCGGGTCTCATTATTCTAGACCACGCAGCCCTCTTTTGGCTGCGGCCCCGTAGAGCAGAAGAAGAAAGAAACGCCGACAGGACAATCATGGTCATTTGCTTTGACCGGTGCCCTTGTTGGCATGAATGAATGAATGAATGAAAGCTGCCGCTCATGTCTTCTTTTTGTTGGACATGTCCCTCCTTTCGCACGGGGAAGGCGGCGGGGCAAAGGCGGGCGCGGGGCCACCGGGCGTCTACAAGGCGCCGTCTACTCGGTGCTCTGGCATGTGCATGTTGGATTCAAGCAATTGGCAGCCTCAGCTCGTCGAGCAAAGTGTCCTTTCCTTTCATTATTGAGACTATGAAAATAAGAAGGGCTGTGGGCTGTCGTTCTTCTTCGCCTGCAGGTCGTCATGCGGCGGGTGATTCTCAGGCTGAGTGCTCCGACTTGCAGGTTCCCGACTATTTCTTACTGTCATGGCTTTGATTGGTCGGGCGTCCATTCCCCCTGGCTAGGCTAGTATGACGGGAATAGGCACAAAAAGGTACCCGCAGCCTAGAATTAAAGTGGAGTACTCGTCCAGGGTTGGCCCATTCACCGAACAGGGTAAAATCATCATATCTACCACCTCCCTCCACCACCACCCCTAATCCGTGGATACGGCCCAGGGCCTCGTGCAGCCAGCGGCTGGCGGCACCTGGAGCCCCGCGGCGCTCCTGCTGTTTCCGCTGTTTGTTCCAGCCAGGCACGTGTGGCGCCAATCTTGGAACCGCCAACCATGGCTGCCATTTCGGGAAGCCGCGTCTACGCCGCACCCTAATATCTACCTCTATATATTCCGGAGTGGGGTCCCGTTCAACCCACCTGTTCTCTTTTCCCCTTCACCCCGTCCGCGACTGTTCTTTCTTTCTTTCCCCGTAGGCTTGCCTGCTGCACATTCCTTTCTTCCCCCGTCCTTCTCTTTCTTCTTCACTCCCTCCCAGCAGTGCTGGTCATTCACTCCTTCACCTGTGACCCTTCTTCGGTACACACAGCCAATCCATCCTTGTCGCGACACTCTCAAACCTTCCCACACAACCAACTACCTCTTCCTCTACGAACAAGAGCATTCTCCCAACCCTCCAACATGTACACCACTTCACTTCTTCTTGCTGCTAGCAGCATCGCCTCGCTTGCCTTCGCTGCCCCCGTCGTCCGCAGGCAGGCCACTTCCTACCAACTCTTTGGCGGCGACGGCTCCCTGACTCAGGGATGGCCTAGCACTGACGATTGGCTCTGCTTCGACGAGCTCTGGTGAGTCGACCCCATCCTATCCTTCTTCCCTCACCGTCCACGCAGCTGGCTGACTGGACTCTGACTGTTTAGGACAATCAACGAGCCAGTCATGAAGACGTCGTGCTCGCAGTTTGGTGCTGAGAACCCCGTCCAGAGCGAGCTGGACGACATGAAGGCTGCCATCATCCAGGCCGCTAAAGACAGTGGCCTCGATGCCCGCTATCTCCTCGTCGTCATGATGCAGGAGTCCAAGGGCTGCCCCCGTGCTCCCACCACAAACTATGGCCAGAACAATCCCGGCCTTTTCCAGTCCTTCAACGGAAGGGGCTCCTGCAACCCGGACAACGTCAACAAGCAGTTCCCTTGCCCCAAGGCCACCATTGACCTCATGGTCAGGGAAGGTGCTGGCATCGACATGCCCTTTGGCCTGATGCAGGCCGTCGCCCAAGTGTCCGGCGCCCAGGACGCCTCCAGGTACTACCGCGCCTCCCGCACCTACAACTCTGGCTCCATCGCCGCCTCGGGAAACCTGGGCGAGGGCATTGCCACCCACTGCTATGCTTCCGACATTGCCAACCGCCTCGTGGGCTGGAATAGCGATGCCCAGCATCCTTCGGCCTGCAAGGAGGAGAGCATCGGCTCCGTTCAGGGTTCCGCAACTGCCTACGCCGGTGTCGCATCTGGACGTCAGTGCCCGGCGCCTGGCAGTGGCTCCCCCATCCAGATCACCCCCGTCCAAAAGTCTCCGGCCCAGGACGACAACAACAAGCCCAACACGCCGCCTGCTCCGACCAACCAGCCCACTGCCGCTGCCCCTCCGGCCAACGACCTCCCCGCCAACGATGCTCCGGCGAACCAGGACACTCCCAGCGCTCCCCGAATCCCGGGTGCTGCCGAGAACTGCAAGTCCTGGTACACCGTCAAGACCGGCGACCACTGCAGTAATCTCTCGGTGACGTTCGAGACGCTGCGAAAGCTGAATCCTTCCATCGACTCCACCTGCTCCAACCTGTGGCGCGACTATGCCTACTGCATTGCCGCGTGAGGGAGGCGACGCTGGACGATGCCTCCGAGGTTTTGAAGCAATTCCGTCATCATTTACCGACAAAGGGAAGAAAGGGCACCATCACATTTGGGGATGCCACAGAATATGACATTATTGTACAGCAACTTCAGGGCCGGGTGGTTTTGGGGTGGATTTCTCGACTATCTTTTACTTCTTTTATACCCAAAACTTTCGGTGCGAACAGATTTTGACGCCTTTCTTTTCTTTTCACTTCTTTCCGTCCACATATTCGGGTTTTGTGGATGGCTACCTAGGGAAAATCAAGGCCATGGGCATGTCATGATGCATTCATTCGTGCGTATGATGGCGGGTCTGGGCATGCGGTTTGGGCCAAGAGGCGTGGCGCCTCAATGCAATCGTTTATGATCGTCCAATTGTGTTTTGAAGTGGAGATGACATGTTTCAACCTCGTGTGATTGCTTTTGCTCCGCGCACCAGAGTCCTCTCGTACGGTTGAGGTTCTGAATTTGAACCCGTGCGAATGGCGGAGATCTACCGGGCGGCGGCTCCGTGCTCAGCTGGGGAGCGCGTCTATGCTTCACCCAATGGCATTACTGTATTCCTCCTCCCCTCGGTGCTGGCCAGGGGGAGACCGTCCGGGACAGTCAAGGAGAGCCAATACAGCATTGCCGCCGCCTGCCCAGTTCCGCATGGAGGATGGCACATATTTATCAAAAGGGCGCTTACGAGTAGTAAGGAAGGGAAAGAAAAAATGTGGCCGCACCACCATAGCCGCCGCTGTCCACACGAGGGCGCCTAGTTAGATTAAGTTTAATTTTCTGAGAGGCACTCCTCGTCCTCCTATCCGATTCGAAAGCAGCCATGTACAGATCAAATGAGAAAGATCAGGCATGCCGGCTGGCCGTCGAGTGGAAATCACATACTGTGTAGTACTGTGATAAAGCTGACCTTGCTGGTTGCCGGTGTCTGGAGAGAGAGAAAAAACGGGCGCATGCATTGGGGCACATGCCGTCACTCTTTCTCTTTCTTTTCTTTCTTTTCTTTCTTTTCTTTCTTTTCTTCTTTTTTTCCTTTGTTCCCCATTTCTTTAAGTTAGGGAATCAATTGGTAGAATCAATCGATAGTCTCTACTGGTGGTGGCAGTGCTGTAAGTAAAAATGGCAGGTTTCAGATCAGCTCCATCATGAGGGTTCATTCCATAATAATAAGCAATGAACGGCCATCAGCTCTTCTTCATTGCTTCCCGTTGAGGGCCGTCATCTCAGCTCCTCATGCCCATTCTTGAGGGTAGAGATCTCAGCACTGCATTGCTTCCGTTCGAGGCGGGTTGGAGGAGGAGCAACTCTGGCTGCTGCATGGAGAACCTCGACTTGCAATGTCCATGTGCATCATCAGAGCGAGTTGCCCGAGATGCCTGCAATCACCCAACTAAGAACCACATCAGTGTCCAGCTCAACGTGCGATAACATGTTTCTTTTGCTTATTCTCTCAAGTCCAACACTACCCCTATCCGTTATTCTTCCCATCCAGACCCATCCACTCCCTCTCACTTCCACCCACTCAGTCCCGCCCACGGATCCGCCCCTGCATTATTCCCGCTCGCACCTGCTCCTCCTCCTCCTCCTTGCCCTTGTCCTTGTCCCTGACTCGCCCGCGGGTTCGACGCATACCCACCCGGCCCGGCAGGATACGCCCCACCGTACGGCAAGTAATCCGGACTTTGCACCGGAGGTGGACCCGGGGGCGGTGGCGGAGGCACGTAGCCCTGTGGTAACGAGCCATGTCCGCCCTGGTATGGCTGTTGTTGGTGAGTCGCCTGACCCCACGGTTGGTGCTGCGGGGTCTGATTCGTCGGCGGCGGCGAGAAGAATTGCTGATGAGGAGGTGGGGAGACGGGGCCGTACGAGTTGGGGTTGTAGGATGCCGACTGGTGTGCGTATTGCGATGCGGTGGTTTGATACGAGTCTCGACGCGGCTGGAAGCCGTTCGAGTGCTGTTGTTGGAAGCCTTGGCCCGGAGACATGAATGGCTGCTGTCCAGGGGCGGCTGTGATCGGGTATCGCGGTGTTACCGGGGGAGATGTAGCGGGATTGTAGAGAGGTTGGGCGGATGGCGCGGAATATCCTGATTGGGGTATACTGGATGTGGAAATGGGCGCTGGGATGCTCCGTTTTCGACCACCTCCCGCAGATACAGGTGATCTCGAGGGATCCATGGACATACGTTCCATGAGTTCTTTCAGGCGCTGCTGCTCCTGGTCAGCGCTCGCGGACTTGCTCTGCTCAATCCTCGAGAGTAGCTGCCCGCCCTCGGAGCGTCGATTGTTGACAAACGTCTCCACGTTCTGGCGCAGGCTGGAGACGGTGTCCTTCATCTCCGAGTAGAAACTTTGGGCCCGCATCAACCCAGATATCAGGTCATTGAACGCTTGGTATACCCGCCGGTACTTGGTCATGACGGTATTTCGCTGGCGAGAAAAGGCCTCATACTTGTTCTGCTCTGCGCGTACGCGCTTGTCCTTGAGTAAATCCGAATATGTCCTCGTCAACTCTTTGAGCAGAGATGCTTGCTTGTGGTTAGCTTGGAGGATGCGGTTCTGATGAGGTCGGAACTTTTCTAATTCCGCTTGAAACAGCTGCGACTCCTGATTTGCGAGAGCCTTCTTGTTCAATATAAGCGTGTTTGAGATGTCGTCGGAGTGAACCTAGACGGTGAGTATGAGGTGATTTCAAGAGCAGGGTGAATAATTACCTTTTCCTTGAGGTCCTTGAGCACTTGGACCCGTTCCCTCTTGACCAGGTTCAACCTCCTAAGCAACTCTTCAACGTTTGCGATCTGCTCTGCAACAGTTGGTCCATCAATAAAGTCCTCATCCAAGAGATTACCCTCGGCTGGCCGAGGGCTCTTGCCTTTGGGCGCTCCGGCTTTGACCATTGCACGCTGATATAACACATCGGCTTCGTCGGTTTCGCCGGCCGACCTCATCTCCTCGAAATCAGACTCATATTGCCTGAAGGTGCTGTATAGCTGCGCATCACTTGTGCCAGCCTCCTCGATTGCCGCGCGATAATTCTTGATATCGTTCCGTAGCGTCGAGGTTAAACGGGAGCTGGGCTGCTGCGTCCACTCGGCTCCGTACTTGGATCGCATCTTTTCGCATACACTCTCTTCCATGTCCAGCTGCTTCATACTCGCGTCTAGCACGCCTGTGATTTCTGCCTTATCCGCGCTCAACCGGTCGAAGGCCGTTTGGAAGGGCGCATGACCTGCCAGCTCCTCGCACCACTTCCTGAAGTCCTCGTCGACCATGTTGTCCTGATCCATGCCTCCTTTGAGGATGTTTAGGCTGTCAGGAAGCTTGAGGTAATCCAAACTAGCTGCCATTTCATCATTGGCCACCTCTACCCGCTCGCTCTCCGCCCGGATCAGCTTCGCCTTCTCCTCATCGTACAAGCTGGCCGACTCGGTGACAGCCATTGGGACAATCTTCTGGAAGATATCGGGTCCGATGATCCTCTGTATATCCTGCCCATGATACAGCTCACTGACGGGTATGGCCTTGGCCGCAGGGAGTTTGGGTATTGCTGTAAGGGAGGCCTCGTTTGGGACTCCCTGATGGTAGATGAAGTCGTTGTCTTTTGTGAACTCGGAGATTCTCTCCTGGATCGTAGACACGTGCTTCTTCGTCAGATCGGCTAGGACGTACCCAGCCTCTGCCGTTAGATTGGAATTGGTAGGCACAGATGACGGAAACCCGTTCGCGATGCGATTCGCGTCCTTGGCCTGGGTCTCAGCTACCTGCAACCGAGCAATGGCCACTCCGTGGGCGTTTGCGTCATTATCGGCGAGAGCCTGGTAGTACTGTGCTAGGGAGCTCATGTAGCTGGCTTTGATCTCGTGGACATTAGCGGCGCCATACAGCAGGGAACCCATATCAACCCACCTGCACGACCAGCAGCCAAACTTTCTCGAAGACTGCTTTTGTAACATTCTCCTGCACACCCTCCACAGCTTGATTATACAGATAGGCCGCCTGACTGGCTAGCTTAGCCAAAAGGCCAACCTTCTTTCCATCTGCAATTTGCTTCTCTAGAAAGACCTCCTGTGCTTGTGCCAACATGATTGAGATCAATGTCTTCACAGTATCCCTGCTCAAGTCGGTAGATGGCGCATGGAGGAAGTTCTCGTTGATGTATGTGAACATTCCAGCGGAGGCTTGGAAAGAGTGGTAAGCGGTTTTGAGACCGGTGTCTTCGTGCCGAATCTGGTGGGCGGCATGGCAGGAGAGGACGGCCGAGATGTTGAATATTATGGAGGCTTTCTCGAAAGCTAGGGAGTACTGCGACGTGGGCTTATGCGTGAAGGCGTCGAACCTGCTGCTCATTAGCCGCCAATCCAGGACTGTGAAGCGCAGCATGCATGCTCGTGGAGAAGCATACCAGGTAAAGGATATCTTGATATGATGTTCATCGACCGGAAATCGCAGATCAAGGAGCTCCAGCTGCCCATAATATCTGTATAACAGGTCCCTGCCAGCTGCGCTGTCTTTCCCGGCGCCCCTCATGTCCTGCCGCAACCGATTCAGCGTCGCGCATTCTTCAGCGTAGCGTTCTGGGTCGTCGCCATAGGTGGATCGAATGTATCCCTTCAAGGGCGTGATCCAGTCGATTTCATTTGTCTGCTTCAACGGCACCGAGATCATGGGCACCTGGGTCGTCATGGCGGATGAGGGAGGGGTGTGCAGCAGGCTTGCACCCACCGCGGAGAGACCGTTTCTTCCGCAGAGCCCTGAATGGTGAAGCGTATGAGGAGACGCAGGCTATGCAACAGCGTTGGGAGTGGAGAACAGAACAGGCAACGCTAGCTCAAGCGTTATGTCGGAGGCGTTGTGAAGTCACACAAGCCGGGAGCTCCGCGACTTTGCAGGTGGGATGCCCCGCCCCGTGCACGGCCGTTGCAAGTAATATTTGAGTATACCAAAGGCGCGTAGCAACAGATTTATTATATGACCTGAAATCACAAAAGACGAGGCTGGTCTTTGTGGCAGTCTGAAGACATGTGCATCTGTGTGTTGGGGTCGAAGGTGACGTTCCAAGGTTGCTGTTAGTGACCGCTTGCGTGGCTGCTTGGTGGGTCCTTCACCGTTGGAATCGGGCGGCGCGGGAGGAGCAGAAGGCGTTCTGAGGTTGCGGGTCTTGAACGCCAGGTATGCGGTTTTCTAGCCGGAGGTAACTGAGCAACGTGTGAGGGAGTCGTGGGACGAGGCTTCAAGTGATCGCACTGGGACCCCAAAGGCAGTCAGTGAGCAGCCTGCTTTTTAAAAACTTATAGATCAGCAACACCCGTCTCCTTTTGCTACAACCGCCAGCTTCGTTTCTCCCCTGTCCGCTTCGCATCTCCAGTCGTCACCCAGCTCCGAAAGGTGCTCGAAGCCACGATTGGAATGGCCATTGACGCGCAGAGTAGGTTGGCCACTCAGGGCCGCGAGGCTTCACGGTGGAGGCTTGTGTAAGCGCTGGGGCCAACAGGGGGGACGGAGTATATTATGTATTGTACAAGCCTGAGTCGAGATAGGGGTCACTATCAAACATCTATATAAGTCCCAAAAACGTCAGTGGAAGAAACGAAGCGGATTTCATCAAGAGGTACGCCCACAAATGCATGCAGAGTCTCCCAATAACCTACATCTTCCCCCTTGCGCCAATGCCAATGCCTGCGAGTGCTGTACTGTACAGTTCAAGAAACAGTAGAGTAACCGTACAATGTGAGAAGACTATGCTCCACCGTAGTCCAGATCCATGTGTCTATTTCTTGGACTCGCCATCCTTCTTCGTCTCCTCGGAATCCTTGTCCTCGTCGGCCTTCCTATTCAACCCGTTGTGTTTTCCAGTCAGGTTATGCCAAGCTGCACGGAAGAAGCCCTCGTTCTTGTGCTCATCTGTTGGCTTCGAGTCTTCCGCTTTCAGCTTGTCCAGGTTCATGATCCGCCTTGCAGACTTGTCGTTCATCTCATCGGCGAGCATCTCTAGGATCGTGCGCTGGTTGGCGGTCAGATACTTCGGCATCTGCACCTTGAACTCGACTTTCAGATCGCCCTTTGCGTTTCTCCTGCCGCTCAGCACTTTCATGCCCATACCAGACAGGGTGACTTTGTCACCAGTTCCCGAACCGCTGGGCACCTTGACCATGACATCCCCATCGAGCGTAGGTACCTTTATCTCGCCGCCCAAAACGGCCGTGGTCAGCGGTATCGTGGCCGTGTGAAGGATGTCGCTTCCAGCTCTCTTGAACTTCGGATCCGATGCAACGCGGATGAGGACGAAAAGATCTCCCTTCGCTCCCTTCACGTTGGCGCCTATTGCCCGGCCTGTTAGGGGCGCATCACCTTCGCCCGAAACTCGTAGCCGCATGCCATCCTCCACTCCTCCTGGAATATCGATAGTGACGGTTTTCCTTTCCTTCACTGCACCGTCACCCTTGCACGTGTCGCAAGAGGACCCACGGGGTATTGACATGCCAGATCCACCACACGACGAGCATGTTGCAGACATGTGGAAGCCGCCCATTGATGTCACTCTTGTACCGGTTCCCCCACAGCTCTTGCACTCGGATCGTTTTGCCCCCTTCTTTAGACCACTACCACTGCACGTCTTGCATTCCACCATGGGCGTGATGTATATGTCTTTGCTGACGCCCTTGGCGGCATCCATGAAGGAGATGTTCGTCTGCACCTCAATATCCTCCCCGACAAGGACCTCCTCCTCAAACGGGCTTCTCCTGCCTCTTCCTCTCCTTGCGCCTCCACCAAACGCATTGAACAGGTCCTCCAGGTTGATATCGTGCGCAAAGCCACCTCCAAATCCACCTTGGGCGCCTCCAAAACCTCCGAATCCGCCGAAGCCACCAAAAGGATGCCCGCCCATGCCAGGGCCAGGGCCAGGCCCTGCACCCGCACTGGGATTGAAGCCACCATTGGCGTCAAACGCTGCTCCGCCATAGGTGTCATAGGCCTTCCTCTTGTCGGCATCGGAAAGCAGCTCATATGCGGATTGCGCGGCGGCGAACTTGTCTTTGGCGCCGGGGTCTTTGTTCGTGTCCGGGTGGTACTTCTTCGCAAGGCCGTAGTACGCCTTTTTGATCTCTGCCGCAGTCGCGTTCTTGCTCACACCCAAGGTGGCATATGGGTCCGCCATGGCCGGGCAGGGGGATGTTGCGTGGAAGAACTTTGCACGGAGGACAGGTCAGTGACGGTGCAAAGGCGGAGGTAAATGGCAGGAGGCCGGCTTACTCTTGGGTGAGAAGCATTGTGTTGATGTCTCCAGGTTGCTACAGAGGGTCTATTTGCCTGCGCCTTGGATGATAGACACCGTCGCTGGCACCGTCGAGAAGCCGAGACGATGCGGGCAGGCGCAACCGCTTTCAGAGGCAATGCAGGAGCAACGAAGCTCATCGTTTGATGATGGCAGTGCTCGGCCAACCGTTTTCCGTTCCTTGGGTGTGCAATGTGAGATGAGGGTATCCAATGCTCAACAACAACCAACAAGGCGCGGCTCTATCACACAAGTACGGAGTACCAGTAGTAGACATCGCCCATGGCGGTCGAAGCTGGACCTCCGATGGAAAAATCTGGCGCTCGGACCAACCAGCCACACGACACGCGCTACATCATTGGCCTCGGCACGCGCATGCTCCTGCGATTCTGGAATTTTCCAGCGCTCTTGTATCAGAGTCTTGTAAGGGCAGTCGACAGTTGTATCAAGTACTGTGTACAATTGTAACAAGTACGCTCGACGAGAAGCTGCAGCTTCCCCAGTTCCATGGCGACCTACGCGTCAATAAGCACGGCCTTGTTTGTCAACGGGCGATTGCGCGAGCCTCAATGTCTCGCCGCTTGGAAAACCGTCCGTAAGCTGCAGAGTCGCCGACGTATGCAGACACTCACAGGTACCACGGCAGTGCTGCACAGAGCAAATAACCGTTTGTTCTAATAGTATTGTCTGTGCCGAATACCAAAAGCGGAACCAATGTACCGTAAACCTAGCAAAGGCGATTCCCCTACAGTAAATCGTCATAACAGAAAGGCGTTGGTACATTGTGCAGTCCAAATCCATGCGAAGCCATATGAACGATGATCTTCTGGTACACGACCAGAGAAGTTACCCAAACTCCAGCCTGATGCTCATGCTCATTATTCTGTAGCGTGCGTGTTCGGTGATGTGCCCACCGGGTATCAATGCGAGGAAGTTCGTAAATGCAACGAGGTCATGAGAGGGACTCGACTGTTATTTTCGCGGCGCGAAGCGTGCTCGAAACTCCTTATCTGCAACGCGGTGAGTACCTGACCCTTCGCATGTCCGGGACGCTTGTGCTTACCTTGGTGCTTGACCTTGTACAGCAGATCCACAAGGACGTCTGTCTCATTCACTCCGTTGGCGTTGAAGTTCTTCCGCACCGCCATAGCCAGCTGGTCCTTGTGTACTCGTCTTTTCGATTTGGGCCGTGCCATGGTGGGCGAACAGAGCCCAATGCCGCTGCCAAGCACAATGTTACTGAGAGGATTCTTGAACGATGACGGTGTGTCGAGACGGTATGCCCGGCGGTAGCCCTGCAAGAGTGTCCGGTCTTGCGATGTCCAGGAAATCTGCACACGTACAGAAGGCGTCAGCATCTGGCAACAACGCTGCTTGGCCAGGGTGCAGTGGGGTCCGTTACTCACTCCTGAAGCACTCTGCTCGGTCTGACTGCTGCTCGTAGAAGCACTGTCCGCGGTCGAGGTTATAACCTCCTTGAGGTGACTACCATTGGTCACGTTCGCCGTCCCAATGCGGCGCCCACGGGCGCCCGGAGCTTGCACAGAGTTGAGTTTCTCCTTGAGGCTGAGAGGATCCTCAGGCGCGGCGCGTTTTGCCGGAGGCATAGTGTAGCTCCCTTTGGGCAGAAACAATGTGAGGAAAAAGAGTGCTCGACCTGTGGTGAAGGTCTAGCCAGGGTCGCAGAAGGCAGGAGGAGTCACATTCCAAGAAGTGGCCGCGGGCATCTGAGACGGTCTGGGAACTTTCGAGGTGTTGTAACTCGGTGACGTTTTCCAGGGTCTCCGGGGAAACCTTTTGCCGACACGCGACCGGGGTGTAACGTGTTTAATCAGCTGGTGCACGGCCTCGGCTGGTGCACGGTTGGAGCCATCCTATCCCATATCTTCAACACCATATATCTCCACCAATATGAGCCCAATTGAAGAAGCACTTGCAGCTTTAGAAAGCCTGAAGATAGGCGAAACTCCTAATTATACCAAAGTCGCAAAAGAGTTTGGCGTTGAGCGATCCACATTATCACGGAGGCACCGGCAGGTATGTGGCCCCCTGGAGAAAAAATACGAAGAACACCGGCATCTCAACAACCATCAAGAAAACGAGCTTGTACAGTATATCCATGGCCTTTGCAAACGAGGACTACCTCCTACAAGGGAGATGATACGAAATTTCGCAGTGGAAATAGCCCAAAAACCTGTAGGCAAATGCTGGCCAGATCGCTTTATTGAGCGCCACAAGCTTGACCTTATCTCACATTGGACATCTGGGATGGATACTAGCCACCATAAAGCTGATTCTGCCTTTAAATATAGCTTATACTTTAAGCTATTAGGGCAAAAGATTGAGCAGTACAGTATTACAAGCCCGTACATATACAATATGGATGAGAAGGATTTCCTGATTGGGATACTATCAAAGTCAAAGAGAGTGTTCACAAAAGAGATATATGACAAAGGCCAGCTCAAATCTCAACTCCAAGATGGTAACCGGGAGTGGATAACAATACTAGCTTGTATATGCATGGATAGGACTACTCTTACACCTGCCCTTATATATTAAGCCACCTCTGGTAACATCCAAAACACCTGGCTACAAGACTTCAACACCTTAAAACATACAGCCTTCTTTACATCATCTCCTTCTGGATGGACAAACAATGAGATTGAGGTTGCTTGGCTCAAACAGGTGTTTGATCGCGAGACAAAAGCGAAGACACAGCAGTCCTGGCGGCTACTAATACTTGATGGGCATGGCTCTCACGTTACAATGGAGTTTATCAAGTACTGTGATGAGAACCGGATTCTCTTGATGGTACTACCACCTCACTCAACCTATACGCTGCAGCCACTGGATGTTGTCATGTTTTCACCATTAGCAGTGAGCTACTCCAAAGAACTGGCTACTTTTATGGCCAACTGTCAAGGCCTCTCATCTATCACAAAGCACGACTTCTTCCGCCTCTTTAACACTTCTTGGCAAGCCTCTTTTGTTGAAAAAAACATCCTCAAAGCCTTTGAGAAGACTGGTCTGGCTCCGTACAATCCAAAGCAGATACTGGAGCGTTTCACTACCAAAGAGCTCAGCCGGCCTTCCTCAAGTGACTCTACAATGTCAGTGTTAAGTGCTTCAGATTAGAGGAAGATTGAGCGGCTTCTACGTGAGGTGGTGGAGGATACATACAATCAACAATCGAAAAAACTTAGCCACACAATCCACGTGATCTCAGTACAAAAGCAGTTGCTACAACACGAAAATGAGAGACTTAAGGAAGCCCTTATCAATGAGAAGAAGCATCGGCAGTGTGGTAAAGCTCTACTACTTGAACCACCTCCTGAGTACAATGGTGGTGTGATCTTCTGGTCTCCATCAAAAGTTGAAGCAGCCAGGCAACATCAACACCAAAAGGATCAAGCAGAGGAAGCACGACAATACCAGAAAGATGAGGCAGCTAAGATAAGAGAGCAACAAAAGCTTCAAAAGGCTCAGGTACTAGAAGAACGTCGTCGAATGCGAGTTGCCACGAAGGAGAAGCGTGAGCGTGAGGCAGCCCAAAAAGCCACTCTACGAGAAGAGCAGCATATTGCTTGTGAGCTCAAAAAACAACTTCAACAAGATATCAAACTATCCCAAAAGGGTAATAAAAAAAGACTCAAGCAGAAACAAGCAGAAAAGGTTGTTGTTGAGGTACTAGATGATGGGGAGCTATCTGGGGAGCCACCCGGTGCTGCACCACCGCCCCAACCAACAACCTCACGCCGTGGCCGACAAATCAAGCTACCAGCCAAACTTTTATTATAGATAGTATCGCATATAGCTATATATTCAAACTCCAAAAAATCTCATGATAATCCCTTTTGTAAGTGGCTCAATAACCTCATATTTGGTGGGGTATAGATGGCATCCGACCGTGCACCAGCCGAGGCCGTGCACCAGCCGATAAAACACGCTACACAATTCGACCAATGATAGTCCTTGGGAACTTGTATGATTCTCAACTAACGGTTCAGTGCTTCTAGAAGAGGTGGTCCCTTCTACAAGTCCACAGTATATTGTATGCACAGATTATTGCAACAGAGTTATTGCCAATTAGTCTGTTTTCTACAGTGGTGTCTCTGAATTGTTCGGCACGATCCCTGCCTGTGGAGTATCTGTATTTGTAACGGATGGCTTGCCTTCTCGTGAGTAGATCTCTGCTGAGCGATCTAGGAAAAAGTGTATTTCTCATTTCGTCAGAACCCTCCAATTCTCTAGCCCCTCGCCTTAATACAACTTCTTCTCCCCATTTACACTATGTCGGCCTTGACTGTTTTGCATTCCTCTCTTAGTTATAGGTACGGTAATGCCCCAGCGAATGTGCTTGACAACACGAGTCCAGCCGTCCCATTCATCATTATATTTGTTAAGAAGTTTAAACACTAAGGCTCTTAGGCCACACCGCTGATTCTCTCCAGGCTCTTTGAAGGAGGATAGGTACACCGCCACTCCGTACTCTCACCATCTTGCACCGTTCTACTTGGCTTGACCGCCTGCTAGCTGTAATTCTCGATCACTGATGTATATATAACCCCTACCTTTCCCTCTACAAATCCTCTCTCTCTTCCATCCTTTCCCTCTACAAATCCTTCCTCTCTTCCATCATTTACCCCAACCAGCTTACCTTGCCCACTTCCTGATAACCGCCACTGCTTGAGAGTCTACTCGGATCATCATCATATCCAGTCAGCCCTACAGACAGATACTCAGTCTCACATCCACCCGATCTCTTTTAGATTCACGTCTCTCTTACCGAACATCTTGAGACAATGAGTTCATTCTCACTTGGCAACTCAAACTCTTACTCTCGCCAGTCGTCCGCCCTGGATCCTAGGGCCTCTCAGTTCCGGCCAATCTCCACTCCACGCATGGACTTCTCCCATAGTTCTGCAGCTGCAGCTGCTCAAAAGGACGCCCAGTCCTTGCTCTCCGAGCTTTCCACAAGAGTCCTCCAGCTAGAACAGGGCCAGGAACATATGCAAAGCGAGATCATGGAGCTTCGTTCGGCCTGTCCAGGGTTATGTCAGAGCGTCAACCAAGACAAGGAAGAAGATGGTTTCTTGGTTACCAACGTTTCGCTTACCAACGACTCCTCTGAAACGTCTAAGCTTGCTGGCAATTCTCTCACTGAGCTCAAGTCTGTGCCACCGCATCTTCGAACTCAAACGAACGGGTCCGCTCATGCGCTCGTCACCGATGGCAAGGTCGATCCCGTGCCCATGGTCATTCGCCCAGCTCCCGAGCTCACGCCGCCGCCAATATCCCCTACGACAACCTTCGCTCCCGATGTCCCTCGCCAGTCTGTTGAGGATCCATACGTGGCACGCTCAGCCCAGGGCTGGATGCCTTCCGCCGTCCTCCGCTTTCCCAAGCTTGCTGTAGAAGAGCTGTCGATAATTCCCTCGTTCAATGACACCAAGTCCTTCAGCCTTCAATTTCTCGAGGACACTTTCGGCGGAAAGGACTGGTCCCCCGGCCTGAGAATCATGCCGCCGGGCACGGGCATCTGCATTCTACCCACCCGTAGCTACTACCTCCTGAACGCCGATTTCGAGCCCTATCTGCCCCGTGAACCCGGCCATCATGGTGCCAAGCTCACCGCCTTCTTCAACGAACACCCCGCAACCATCTACGGCGAGGAAGCCAACATCTCTCTGGACAACGTCCCACTCTTTGTATGTAGCACCCCTTGGGCACAAGGCAACAACCGTCGCTACATCTACTTTGGCAACTACTCCCAGACGCGTTGGTCGGATAAGCTGGACTACGACCGTATGCAAGAGTACGTTCCCCTGCATGTCAAGGAGTTCTGGGCCGAGGAGTTGAGTGCTCAAGGAAAGGACGAGTGGGTCAGGAAGGCGCTTATGAAGCACTTCTTCCCGATGCCAGAGTACGAGGGGACGACTTTCTACGGGCAACCCGAAGGCAGTGGGGCAAATGGCGAGGAAGAGAAGGTCAAGGAGAAGGTGTACAGGGACGTCAAGGAGCATGTCAAGGTTCTGAAGGACTGGGAGAAGGATGCCATGCTCAAGACGAGACTGATTAAGAAGGACTTCATCATGAAGGCTTTCGAGAGAGTATGTATAGTCGTCAGGTTGCGACGTATTGGAGGTTACTAACAACTGCCAGGCCGATGCCGATGAGCCGCCTGCCCTTCGCCTCTGGTGGGAGTACCTGCAGTGCGTCAAGTACGACCGCAAGTTCTACGACCTTCTTGTTCAGCTGCAGAGCCGCAAACCCGAGTACCTCAAGTAGGCGTCCCTTTGCTTTACCGCGCTTCTGGACACCATGAACACTCCTCTGTACGAGTCCCGCCACGATGAGGTCGTGCCGGCAAGCTTTGCAGGCGCACCCACCTTTCTTTCTGTCCCCCTTCTCGGATTGCAACTCTGCTCTCGATTGGATATAGATTGCTAGGAGGTTCCATTTTCCTTTATCATAGCGAACGGGCTGGGGTCTGGCACTCCCCCCCTGCGTCGGTCAACCTCCATCTACTGCAGCATTTCGGACGGAAATCTTTGATTACTCAGGGCCTTATTTAGTACACACATCTACTAGTTAATATATATGTATTTGTCCTTCTCTATAGTTACGTATAGAGTGAGGTTCACGGATCCTCGGCTGCGAAATCGAAGGTTCAACATTGCGAGCCATTGCAGGTACCCTAGATGTAGCCTTGAATCTTGGCTAGAATATCGCACATGATTTGGACACTACAAATACTTTCCGGCAAGCATGCCAAGCACACTCGTCATCAAGATGATCAAAGGGACAGGAGGAGCGAAGACAAACCGAACAGCGCCACGCTATCATCGACGATGCAGCAACCAAAAATTCAAGGTCCGAAGCCATGACCTGGAACCGCAGCCCTAACCCCTGACCCGTTTCCTCACGGCCCGCCATCTTCCCTCGTCTTTCCACTTTCCTCATTATCAACCAAAGCCACACTCTCCATCCTCACGCGAATGTCCCGCTCGTCCGCCAGCAGATTCATGGCCCATGGCACAAACCCAGCCCGATGGCGAACCACATAGCGGCGCTCGCCCTCGTCCCACTCCTCCGCATGGTGGATATCTGGTGGCTTCTGGGGTTTGTGATGATGCTGTTGTTGGCCGCGCTCCCTGAGTAGCTGTCCCGATCCACCCTTGTGCCCTGCCCTCTCCTCCCCCTTCCCCTTCCTCTGACCGGCCCCTCCAGCCTCCTCTCCGAACCTCCTCGTCCTCCTCTCCACATACGGCGGTCCCCTTCCCGCCTCTCCTGCCTTCTCCCACGCTGTCTCGCAGCTCCTGGCAATCACATTCGCACTCGCCCAACCTGTGCGCTTGTCGATCTCCAGAAGCCGGGTGATTAGCCATTCCCTCTGTGCCGGATCCTGGTACTGCACACCCGCGAAGAACAAACTGATGCACGACTCTATGTGGGCTGCGCCGAGTGCCGGCGTGAGTGCGGGAGCTTGCTCTGTTGAGGAACCCAGAGAGGAAGCCGGAAAGGAAGGGGACAGGGGCAGTCCCGCAACGATTCTTCCGATAAGCATGGCATAAGGCTGCGTGGCTGCCGCGCCGACGGCGGCTGCAACCATGGCCGCAGGAGGCATGCCCGGGTGAGACCGCAGCAGGAGAATCTGAGCGAGATGAAGCAACGTCCAGAGAATGCTGATGTCGTAGCTTCTATAGATGAGGGCGGGCCCAAACGGCGTCGTTGCTGGAGTGCCGCCCGGGGTGGTCGCGGGATACAGGTCTGCTGTCAGGGGAGCGAAGGCGGGGTTGCTGGAGAGGAGGGAGGCAACAGTGGCGTGAGCGTGCGAGATGCTGTTCCATTCCTCGAGGGCGGCTTGGTATGCCGCGGCGAGGTCGGAGAATTGGGCATGCGAGTCTCCCGGTGGATCGGGCGGGGACTTGGACGCGCTTCTGTTGGGATTGGCGTAGCTGGATGGAAGAGGTCCAGGAGGTCGTGAAGGCGCCATGCCGTAGAATCCGGGGCCTGCCGCTGATGCGGAAGGGCCGCGAGTTTCTTGCGGCGTTGAACCCTGCGATTGATTGGCGGGACCGGGAAAGTTGGGCGATTGTGCTGGAAGTCCTGATGATGGAGGAGGGCCTTTGCGACCGGGTGGTGGAGGGCCTGTCCAGCCTGATGGGTGACCTTGAGTTGCGGACGCAGGACCTTGAGACGCTGATGGTGGAGGACTCTGGAAGCCTGGAGGTGGTCCTCCCCTCCAGCCAGGCGGCGGCGGACCTTTCCATCCGGGAGGAGGGCCCATGGTTTGCATATGCGGCGGCGGGCCCATAGGCACTGAAGGGATAGAAGGAGGCCCTCGCGGGCCCTGGGCGTGAGTAGGTGGAGGTCCCATAGCACCCAGGCCTGGCACCCCAGGGGTAGGTATCCAATGTCCGCCGTTTGCTTCAACTTGCTTGATCTTGCGTTCCCGGTCGCGTACAATGAAATCCGCGATGCGAGCAATAAGCAGTATGATATGGTCATGCGAGCCATAGAGGGCATCAATGCGGCCGAGAGGTGCGCGAGGAGGACAGTCTGACCATTTCCGATAGGGCATACTAGGAAGTGTCAATAAGGCAAAACGATGACTACGGACGCATACCTACACCAATGGATTCCCGCTGACTATGCTCTGTATCATATCCTGTCGGCAATGCCACCAATAAAGATCTTGCAGCGTCTCATGGCTTTGAAGGTCAAACTTTCCGGCGTTGGTCCTTTTCCTCTGATGCCGATCCTCCAGAACCACACCGAAATCGTCATAACGGACCTTGTACCCCGCAATAGTGCTCACAAGATTTTCATCAGGAACTGGGGTGTCTCTTGGGTGCTCTTGTCCTATCACCGTCTTTTGCTGCAGTGGGAGAGCCTTCTCCGCTTGTGCAGTCTGAGAGGCGACGAACTGCCGCGCGTGCTGAGTGAGCGTCCGAAAATCCAACTCGGCGATGAGCTGTGTTGCACCGGCCAAGTGGGTAGACCTATACTTTGATACTCAGCGTCTACTTCGCCAATACCATCTACGTCATAGGTAGAAGCAAGATGGCAGTCCTACAGACCATTTGACCATTTCCGCTGTCATGACTTCGTAGTATGCGAGTAAGAGTGCCGTAGCGAGCGTGGGTATTTGAAGGCGCTTGTTGGGGTCGGTGAGCGCGCGGCCTAGCTGCTTGAGTGAGTAGGCGTAGTGCTTCCAAGAGGGCGTTACAGAAGCGTTTTGAAGCTTCGCGATATGCACGCTCGACAATGCAAGCATGGCGTGCAGCAGTCCTTGATTGTTCAACGCTTGCTGCGGCAGTGTATATGTCCACAGACTCTGCTGTGAGGGAGGCGGAGGCAGCTGACCCCCGTAGAGCAGAGCAGGGTTGCGCGGGTTCCGTTCATAGATGGACAAGGTCGGGCCAGTGACATGAATAAAGTGCATGAATACCCTCGCCGTCTTGGGGTTCTTGAGGGGGCTGGCCACCTGCTCCGGCCGATAGGACGTTAGAATGCCCTCATAGATGAACGAGTCGAAGCGTCGTATATCCGAGTGACCGATGCTTTCGCGGTGTATCCTTTGGATTAGACTAAAATCCGGATGCGTTCCCTTTACCATCCCGTCATGCGGCTCATCCAACACCTCTTCGTCTGACTGAACATCGTAGTAATCGTCATCCTCGCACTCAACCGCAGCTTCATCGAGTAACTGTGTAGGGCTTGCGTGATCGATGCCACCCAAACCGCCAAGGTGGAGCTCGGGCTGGAGCTGTTCTTGGGGCTGGGCCACGGTGTCTGTTTGTTCTGCGATGGGTAACGAAAAGTAATTAGCTTCATAAGTTTGGTCGCTTTCGGTGGCGCCACCGGCGCCCGCCACATTATTGGTGGGGCGAGAGGGGATTAGGATTGTAGCAGAACAACAGACGAGATGGCAGTGAAAAGCAGGGGTAAAACTCGTATGTATAAGAACACATAAAACTCTACAGTGTCTACGCGAGATTGGAAGAGAAAAGAGGAATTCACATGATGACGTAGAGATAAGATGTATGATGGGTTGTGTGCGACACATCGGGGTAATTAAACACGGGACATACCGATAGCTGGGGCATGCTGAGGCAGAAACTCTACATCAGGGTTGGAATCGGGTTGGGGTATCTGAACAGGGGGAAGTGTGCCGCCCGTGGCAGCGTAATAAGGATACTGGCCGCCTCCGTTGAAATCTACATGCGTGCGTCTGCCCGGATTGCTGTCATGGAAAGGTACCTGCCCCGAGTATCTCCCATAGTCCCTTCGCTGTGAATGATCGTATGCGGAACCCGGATGGTGTTGTGAAGGCGTGAGGCTAGGATCGATTTGAGAGGGATGAGAAACCCGGGCTTGATGATGGTGAACTGCCTGGGTGAATGGCTGCTGCGGGCTGTAGTCCATTGACAGACCCTGGCCATAGTGAACGGAAAAGTGGGCGTGCGTGGGAGGGGCCTGTGACGCATGATACGAGCCCGCCGCGCTGGTAGGGGCGCGACGGTCGGATTGCGGTGTGTGGAGAGGCTGGTGATGGAAATAACTCGAGTCGTCCGCATAGACGGATGCGACTCCCGAAACAGTTTGTTGCGTATATTCTACTGCACGGACTGGCGCAGTTCCAACGTTTGCGTATTCATGCTGCGTGGCTGGACGCTGGAACTCTTGCGAGTGAGGGCTGGGTTGGGTATGGCCGTATTCTGGCCGTGAGCCGGGCAGCATGGAGCTGTGGAACTGCATTGGGGTCATGAAATTCATAGGGTTTTGCTGATTTTGCCACTTGATAGGTGGGTTGTACCCCTCGCACTGTCGCTTGGACTTGATGCAGTTGGCACACGTTGGCCTTTCTTCGCCGCACTTGATTCGGCGTTTTCGACATGTCAAGCAGCCAGTCTTGGTCCTCTTCCTCATCTGGGGTTTCGTTCCGGTCGGTGAGACTGCTGCAGAGCCGCTCGAGGGCCCAGCCATGAAACTAGCGGACATGTTTCAGGAAATAGAGACGTTTGGCTAAGAGACCTTGATGATCTGTGATAAGTGAGCAAAGAGATCGGAGCAGACGGGTTCAAACCACCTCGGGTGGTTTTGCGGTAGTATGTGAAGTTGAGGAGGAGGGCAGGATTAGCCGTACCTCGGGGGACTCTTGGTCGTGATGGTCGAGGGACGCAAAAGGTGGAGTGGCGAGGGGACACGGCGTCCACTCACTTCTACGCGCACACAGCAGCGCCAGGAGGGGATAAGCCGCAAAGCGAGGGCTAGATGATCCGCAGATGGTCGTGACAGTAAGGCTTGAACGGTGGAGCTGTTGGGATTTGGCGGTAGACCTAATAGAGGGCAAGTTGGAGGGCACTGTTGGTCCTCGATGGGTCTGGGAGTGTGGCCAAGATTAAGGAGGAGAAGCAGTTCAAGAAGGGCAGCGTTTCACGTATGGACGAAGAGCTACCTGGAAGTCTGGGCGAGGTTGAGTGATATAACAGCGGTAGTCCGTACCTAGCCCAGGCCGTGGGCACACACCAAGAGTGAACAGGGCCCGGGGAGGCAGGGAGGTGACGGGCGGGCGCCGTCCGGGGCCGTCGATGAACAGGCTGGGGCAACCTGCAGTCCGGATTGAGGGCCACCAGCCCAACAACGGGCAGCTAGCGGCGCAAAAGGGCTGGAGCCCTGAAGGAGTTTTAGGAGTTTTGTTTGGTCTAGAACTGGAAGTGAGTGTTATTCTGCTCTAGTGGATTGGGGGGTGTGAAGGAACCCTTGGGAAGGATCCCCCTATGATGATGGGCAATTGGCCATTTGTGCAGCATGCAATACAATCCTGTGCATGTACGTAGGCGCCCGGGGGAGGGAGGGAGACAGCATGTCTCTCCTACTGGGACGGGTGGGTGAAGGTTGATGAGCAGCAGGGTTGGTCTGAGGACTCTAGGAAAATGTCATTGGGCGGAGGGTTGGCAGAGGCGGACGCTTGGACTGGAAAAGGAACTGGGCGCGGGAGAGAATTGGAGGCTGGCAGGCTAGCAGCTGGCGGCGGCGTTGTCGTTGTGGTGGTGGTGGTGGTGGTGGACATTGCACAGAGGTGAGGATGAAAGTGATGATTGGAGTTGGTCACCTTTGGGGGTTGTGGGCTTGTTGGTCCGTGTAGGTAGCCGTGCGAGGATGGGCAACCCATGCCACAGCGGCCAGGGAAGGTCCTTCGCTGGTCTTGACCCCATCTCCTGATTCTACTAATAGTGGGAGTCTACTTAGGTACCTAGGTATCGTATCTATTGGTCACGGGGTCACACATGCGGAGGTTCCCCAATACTACTAATATTATCATACATACCTAGTACGGACGAGATGATGCTGGCCATGGCGTTTCCTACCGAGTACCGCCACAAGTACTCCGTACGGAGTACCAACTTCATCAGTCGACATGTGGACTGGCAAGTGCAGAGAATAGTCATGCACGGCCCCAAACGAGGCCAAGGGGCCTCTGGCTCAGGACCCGGATTGGGGTTGGTGATGGATTTCAATAGATCGACAGCGCCCCGTTCCCATGTCCGTGGTGCATCCCTTTCGCTGGGTCGATGCTTGTCGGCTTATGACATCTCTTTGTACTGTACACCGTACGTGCCATGTTTGATGACCTCGACATCAAGCATAGAGTTCTCTTTGAAAGCTCGGTAGACTACGGAGTATTATCATGCTGCCCTTTCACATCCTCCAGCTTTCACGGTCCCATGGCCCAGCGGCTGTTGCCGAGCAACTTGCAAGAATGGAAGTCCCCAGCTCGCTGCCGGGCAGCCACCCGCCCGGAGCCTTCGAATAATAATGAGCGTCGGAATTAGCAAAGCCATGATATGATTTGCGCCGGGCCGGCGGCGTGGAGCTGGTAGCTGGGCTGATGGTACCGACTCTGGACCGCCATGGGAAGGATGTACTGTGTGCAGTGTGCAGTGTGTGTGGTCTCTCCTCTCGTGCCGCCTCCACGCGAGAGGTACAGTAGGCATCCTGCCATGACAGCCGGGCAATCTCTCTTCCTCTGCACGAGTCCGATGCAATCACCCTGGGCCAGCATCAATGCCGGCAGCTCTTACTGTGATACCCATTTCAGTACTCAGTACGTCGTCGCAATGCGCCGCAACACCTCCGCATCGGTACATTATTTATTACGGCAAAAGCTATTCTTGCGACCTGCTGCAGATGGCGACTGCACGGGACGGGGCCAGCCGCCTCGCCGGTGTCGACAAGCAACAACCATTGATTTGGGCCTCATGGGGTTGCCCGCGTCCAAAGCTGGCCCGTCCAGGTCCTCGTCCCTTCAACTCCGACGGGACGAGCTCGTATCTCACTCGTGTCGGATCCTTCCTCTCCCATGGCCGTCGACAAGAATAGGGGAAGGAGATGCCTTTCCGGCGCCCGAACCCTGCCGTCAGCCTCACCTGGCCCTCATCTCTGAGTCGTATCCCAGATGCATGCATGCGGCTGCCACGAGGGAGGCCACAGATAATCACCCTGCACCATCGCCCACCACGCACGTCCCTGCTGTGGGTCTGCTCGGTGCAGAGGTTGAAGTTCCCAGATTAACGACTTGTGAACAGCACCTAGCTCCTCGTCTTCGTGTTGTTAGTCCGTAAAGTCAGACATGTCTGTACTCGTGCCCGTCCCTATCGCAGATGCTTTTTCCCCCCACACTTCCCTGAGCTCAATCAACAGATGGCGACAAAGATAGCGGCCCTCTGCCACGTTGTCATGTCTTTCTGGTTCCGTCAACATGTCATCAATATTCGTTTTCATCCTACCTTTGAGTATCGATCTCCTTATACTTTGTCCCTTTGCATACTCCGATTCTGGTTGCCGCGCCGCGACGAGCATCCAGCACAGTAGTCCGTAGTAGTACAGGTTACCGAATTTGTCTTCCTGAGTACGGAGGTGTTGCCAATAAGTTTATTCCGGTGTTCAGGGGTGGCTGCCCTGGGCAACGCATATTCCTTGGCATGCCACGTAGCACAACTTAGTTATATATATACTTAGTTTCCTGTGCAGATTCTTGTGCAAACCTAAGTATCTTGTGAATCTGAATATTCCTTGTTCATCTAAAGATATTATGCCTCACCCTCCACGCCCAAACTATGAAATTGCCACCCGAGCCCAAGTTGTAGCTCTACGGTTATATGGAGCTCCTTCTTCAAAGGTTGAGGAGCTGATAGGAGTAGGAGAAAGGACTCAAAGAGCTATGGTTAAGAAGGCAAAAGATAGAGGCTTTGATGGCTCACTTCTTCTAAACATTCACGTAGAAGATAGAGCTCGTACGGGTGCTACACACAAAAGGACTCCCTCCTTTGCAAAGGAGCTAGTTGAGAAGGTGCGCAAGGACCATTACAGCCATGAAAAGATCCTTAAAATATTGGCCTATGAGCTTACTTTAGAGGGGAAAGCCATAGGGAGAGAGAGTGTGAGGAAGACTCTTCATGAGATGGGTTTCAGGAAGGTGAAAAAGATGAAGAAGCCAGGCCTTACTCCCTGTATGAGGAAAGAGAGATTAGAGTTCCATTTGAAGCACCAACACTGGATCCTTGAAGACTGGAAGAATGTAATTTGGAGTGATGAAACAAGCATTGTTTTAGGTGTCAGAAGAGGCCAGATACGTGTATGGAGGCAGCCGACAGAGAAATATAATCCTACTGTTCTCCAGGCTAGATGGAAAGGCTACTCTGAGTTTATGTTCTGGGGCTGCTTCTCTTACTACAGGAAGGGACCTTGCTACATCTACGAAATAGAAACAGCTAAGCAGAAGAAAGAGGTGCAGGCAAGGATTGATGAAATGAATGAGGAAAATGAGCCTATAAAGAAGGCTGAGTGGGAGCTTAATACAATGATGAGAAGAGCTGGGTTAAAGAAGAAGGCAGGGCTAAAACCCCAGTGGAGATGGACTAAGGAAACTGGAAAGCTTGTGAGAGATGGAGGAGGAGGCATTGACTGGTGGAGATACTACAATAAGGTTCTCCAGCCAAAGCTTCTTCCCTTTGCTAAAGAGTGCTTGAAAACAAGGCCAGGCATGATTGTCCAGAAAGATAAGGCTCCTTCACATGCCCACTGGTTCCAGGGTACTATCTATCTGAAGGAAGAGGTTAACAAGATCCTCTGGTGTGGCAATTCACCGGACTTGAATGCTATTGAACCAGCCTGGCCATGGCTTAAAAGGAGGACTACAGCAAAAGGAGCAGCAGTAGATGCTAAGAAGATGAAGCAGGACTGGCTGAATTGGTGGAAGGAACTACCTCAGTGGAGGATCCAGAGGTGGATTGAAAGGACTCCATGCCATATTCGAAAGATTATAGAGCTTGAGGGAGGAAATGAGGATCAGGAAGGAAGATTTGAAAAGGTTATCCACCATACAGGCCCTACCCCAGAGGAGCTCTCCCGCCAGGAAACAATACCTGGAGATGAATCTACACCTCAAACTATGCAGGAAGGCTACTCCTCAAGTTCCTCATCAAGCTCCTCATTAAGCTCTTTATCCTCTCCAGAAAACAGGCCTATATTTGGAGACTTCAGGGATGAGATGACCTGGGCTGAGCTCTATGATTTTGTCAGATTTGATGATATCTGAAGATGTCACAGTGACAGAAGGATTGAATAAGGATGGGTTGACTGATTGTATTCTGGTGTGTGCTTGTCTGTGTGAGGCTGGGGCCTGACACCGGTTTTAATATTTCTTCTCTGGGCACCAAGGCTGTGCAGAGCACTAGCCACTGCAGAATCACTAGCCACATATCCTCAGACAGTACCGGTACAGACAGTTTCTCCCAGTCCTCCTTTCCAGTCCCAGATGGGATATCCATAAACTGGCTTACCATCTGACACACCCCCTCAGCTTGGAATCCATTGCAAGCTGGATACAACAGTATCTTCTCTTCAGAGTAGCATGTCTTCCAACTTGTCTTGCACTTCATCCAAGTCTATCTCCTTCAGGGCATTTGAGCTCTTCACTCTTTGTAGCCCAATTGTTCCAAGAACCTATTCCACTTGTTCCCAGGTAATACCTTTGTGAACCCATCAGCCAGCATCCTCTCTGATTGCAGATACTCAATCCTGATGATCCTAGATGATATCTCTTGCCTCAGCCAGTGATTGTGAATGTCCACATGCCTGAGCTTAGTCTGCAGCCTTGAGATCTCTGCATTGAAGAGCCTGATGGTTTGTTGATTGTCACAGTGGATGGTTATTGTCTGCTCTGGGAGTGGAACCTCCAGTTCTTTGAGGAGTCTTGAAATAAACATGGTTTCCTTTGCCACCTGTGAGAGTGCAAGCAGTTCAGCTTCAGTGGTGGATGTGGTGACTGTATCTTGCTTGTTTGCCTTCCATGCAATAAGGTCATTGAACAGTTTGATTGTATATCCTTGGGAACTCTTCCTGTCCAGTGTATTGTCTGCAAATGATGCATCACTTGCAACTTCCAAGGAATCACCTCCTCCTATTTTGAGACCAAGGTTCTTTGTATCAAGGAGGTATAGGAGGATGCGGTCTGCTCTATTTTGGTGTTCCTGTCCTGGGTTCATCAGGAAGCGGGCCAGTCTGGAAGTTGCAAAGGCAATGTCTGGTCTAGTGGTGACTGCAGTAAACAGCAAGGATCCAATCTTTCTCTGATACTTGTTGATCTCAGATAGTATTGCTAGGCCTTCCCTTGGCTTGAGTTCAACATTTACCATTGGGGTATCATGCCTGAGGTCTGTTCTGTCCACCAGATGGCTGATCTTCTCAGCATACTGGGCTTGGGAGAGAAGGAGAGTGCACTCTTCACGGTCTCTCAGGACTTCCACACCAAGGAACCACTGAAGATCACCACCTCCTGTGATGGTGTACTTCTCTGTGAGTTTCCTGAT
>NW_022986908.1:0-1589 GCF_010094085.1 Westerdykella ornata
CGGTCTGCTCCATTTTGGTGTTCCTGTCCTGGGTTCATTAGGAAGTGGGCCAGTCTGGAAGTTGCAAAGGCAATGTCTGGTCTGGTGGTGACTGCAGCAAACAGCAAGGATCCAATCTTTCTCTGATACTTGTTGATCTCAGATGGTATTGCTAGGCCTTCCCTTGGCTTGAGTTCAACATTTGCCATTGGGGTATCATGCCTAAGGTCTATTCTGTCCACCAGATGGCTGATCTTCTCAGCATACTGGGCTTGGGAGAGAAGGAGAGTGCGCTCTTCACGGTCTCTCAGGACTTCCACACCAAGGAACCACTGAAGATCACCACCTCCTGTGATGGTGTACTTCTCTGTGAGTTTCCTGATGGATTCCTGAGCCTCCCTCTTCCTGGACTTATAGAATGCAACAATGATATCATCCACATAGAAGAACAAAATGATTCCATCCTTGATGAGACAACATGGTTCATGTTTCACTATGTAGAATCCCATTTCCACCAGTGTCTTTGTCAATTCTCTCTGCCACAGCAGGGGAGAAATCCTGAGTCCATACAGGGCCTTGTTGAGTCTGAGGAGTATTCCTGGCTTCCTGTATCCTGGAAGCATCTGCATGTAGATTTCTCTGTCCATGGATGCATGCACAAAGGCATTAGTAACATCATATTGCTTGAGTTCTAGGTCAAAGTATGCTGCAATGGCCATCATCATCCTGAAGGATCTCCCTGCCAGTGTTATAGCATATATGTCTTGAGATATGATGTTCCTCTGTTGATCTCCTCTTACAACCAGGTGGGCCTTGCATTTTTCCAGTCTATGGTGCTTGTCAAATTTGTAGACATACATCCACATGCAGTCCAGGATTTGGTGACCAGCATCTTTCACTCCCTTGCTTGAGACTTCAGTCCAGGATTGTGTGGGAACATAGGATCTAAGATGTGCTCTTTCTGCTTCCTTAAACTGTTCCCTGAGCTCATGGTCCTTGAGTTACCAATGGTGCTTGGGTGGAGGTGGTAGTTGGTTCCTATGTGGTTTCACTCCCTGAGCTAACAACCTCTTCAAGTGTGCCTTGTCAATTAGTTTCCCTTCATGGGATCCAAAATTTCCTGCTTGTGTTCCAGCCATGAATGCAGCACACCACGGTACCGTTTTAGCTGTGCCAGTGTCCTGGAGTGATGGATGCTGTTCATCAGGTCCTGAGAGAAGTTGGGCCAAGAGTGTCATAGGTGGTGGTGTATCAGGTGGAGTAGGATAAGGACCCATGATCTTTCTTCCTTGGTGGTACCCTAGTTGGTCTGATTCTTCTTGATTATCCTGAGAAGCATCTTCAATGGTTTCATCCTCATAGAATGACTGGGTCTCTTGTTCACCTGATGGGGGAGATGGAAGTTCTATACTCTTCACCCATCTAGCAATCTCCTCAGTGGTGCTATGCATAAGATTGTCCATGATTTCTTCTTCCTTGCTATTGAACACAGTGTGCTCATCAAACACAACATCTCTGGTGCTGATAACCTTTCCCAGAGTTGGTATCCAGATCCTGAAGATGTTGGAGGACTGGTACCCAACCAAGTATCCAATCCATGACTTGGGATC
>NW_022986908.1:1734-1994 GCF_010094085.1 Westerdykella ornata
GAGTAGAGTGGGGTCCTGTTAAGGAGATAGACAGCTGCTCTGACTATCTCTGGCTAAAGATTGAAGGGTAGATTGGCATCCAACCTGATTGCTCTTGATTTTTCCTTCACTGATCCCCCTGGTCTCTCTGCTCCTCCATTCTGGGCCTGTGTGTCTGGAGCAGATGGTTCAACCTTGATTCCCAGTCCTAATAGCCACTGGTACACTTCTTGCTTGACTGTGACTATCTCATTGTCTGTCTCAATGACCTTGACTGTGAT
>NW_022986908.1:4274-66016 GCF_010094085.1 Westerdykella ornata
TGAGACTCTTAATTGTCAGATTTGATGGTATCTGAAGATGTCACGGTGATAGAAAGATTGATTGAAGATGGGTTGACTGATTGTATTCAGATGTGTGCTTGTGTAGGTGAGGCTGAGGCCTGACACTAGTTTTGATATTCCTTCTCTGGGTACCAAGGCTGTGCAAGGCACTAGCCACTGCAAAATCACTAGCCACATATCCTCAGACAGTACCGGTACAGACAGTTTCTCCCAGTCCTCCTCTTCAGTCCTAGATGGGATGTCCATAAACTGGCTTACCATCTGACAGATATACACACGCAAGATATGGCTACCTAGCCGCTTCCGCCAGGAAATATAGTTATATATTATTTCTAAATAATATAATAAGCCTCTCTAATTGTTATACTAAAAAATCTGGTGATTTTGATATATATATGGCCTGTACAGCCTCAAGTTTGTAGATGGTGGAACATCCCGAAATCGTGCACAAGCCGGTCCCGTGCACGAGCCGGTCGCTGACGTTAAACATCACGTGAACTCGCGTCGGTCATCGACGCGCCACCTGCACCTGAGCGGATCGCGATTCTGCCTGCTCTCCCTTCCTCCCCCCCATCCACCATCTACTTCAGCTGGACAAACCACCTTTGCGCTATTCCAATCCGATATCATGCCGCAAGACGTCGACATGGCAGACGAGGACGCTGTCAGGGAGGAGCGCCTCATGTACGGCGAGGATGTTGAAGAGCTTGACTCCAAGTACCCCAATCGCCCGCACAACCGTCACAAGACGCTCCCCTTCCATTCGCTATTCACCGAGCTCTTCAACCCTATGCTGGAATCCTCCAAGAAGAATCGACCGGCAGCCGCGCGGAGAAAGCAGGGCCCCCACGGACACTCTAACCTCTCCCCTCACGAAGCCCGCCGGAACATCATAGAGCGCTTCATTGCAAACTGGCGAAAGAAGGTCGGCAACGACTTCTACCCTGCTATGCGACTGATAATCCCGGAAAAGGACCGCGATCGCGCCATGTATGGCCTCAAAGAGAAGGCCATTGCCAAGCTACTGATTCGAGTAACCAAAATCAATAAGGATTCCGACGATGCAAAGAGCATGGTCAATTGGAAGCTTCCCGGGCAGCTACGCCAAGCCTCATTAACCACAGCCGGAGATTTCGCTGGCCGATGCTACGAGGTCCTGTCCAAAAGACCACTGAAAACGGAGGTGGGAGACATGAGTATCGCTGAGGTGAATCAAATGTTGGACCAGCTGTCTCAGACTGGGTCTGAGGAGCAGCAGTACGGCATTTTCCGCAGGTTCTATCGGCGCATGAACCCTGAAGAGCTGACCTGGTTGATTCGCATCATTCTGCGTCAGATGAAGATTGGCGCTACTGAGAAGACATTCCTCGATATATGGCACCCGGATGCAGAGGCCCTTTTCAACATCTCCTCGAACCTACGCCGAGTCTGCTGGGAGCTCTATGATCGAAAGGTTCGGTTGGAAGGCGAGGAGACCGGCATTACCCTCATGCAATGTTTCCAGCCGCAGTTGGCTGCGTTTCAGAACAAGATTGGCACCATCGACAAGATGGTTGCGAAGCTCCAGAGCCCAGACGACGACTCCTTCTGGATTGAGGAGAAGTTGGATGGAGAGCGAATGCAGCTTCACATGATCGAGGATCCAAGTGCTCCTGGAGGTAAACTTTTTGGATTCTGGTCCCGCAAGGCCAAAGACTACGCATATCTATACGGAAAGCATCTAGAGGGCGCTGAGGCAGGCGCCCTAACCCGGTTCATAGCCGACGCCTTCCATCCTAATGTGCACAACATCATCCTTGATGGCGAGATGATTACATGGGATATGGATGTTGACCGTATCGTAGGGTTCGGGACCTTGAAGACGGCAGCCATTTCTGAGAAAGAAAATGTCACAGGGACCAATACTGGGCAACGCCCGCTCTTCCGCGTCTTCGATTGTCTCTATCTCAACGACAAGGTCCTCACACCCTTCACCCTGCGGGACCGCCGTAACGCCCTACAAACTGCCGTCAAAGGTGTCCATCGACGATTGGAGATCCATCCGTACATCGAAGCGCATGCTCACACGGAAGTCGAGCCTGAGTTGCGCAAAGTCGTTGCCGACGCATCTGAAGGTCTTGTCCTGAAGAATCCTCGCTCGAGCTATCGTCTCAACGAACGCAATGAAGATTGGGCAAAAGTGAAGCCCGAATACATGAGCGAATTTGGTGAATCCCTGGATTGTGTCGTCATTGGCGGATACTTCGGTTCAGGCCACCGTGGCGGCGCGCACTCAAGTTTCCTCTGCGGCCTCCTCGTAAACAAAAATGCAAAAGAAGATGACCCAGAGTATGAGAAATGTTACTCCTTCTTCAAGGTTGGCGGCGGATTCAGTCGAGAAGATTATGCGGCGATCCGGGGCCGCACACAGGGCAAATGGAAGGACTGGGATACGAAGCGACCTCCAGCCATTATCGAGTTAGGCGGGCATACTGAGAATCGTCAGTATGAGAGGCCCGACCAGTGGATTCGACCGAGCGATTCAGTGGTGCTAGAATGCAAGGCCGCCAGTGTAGAGGCAAGCGACAAATTCAGAATGAGCATCACCTTGCGTTTTCCTCGTTTTAAGCAACTGCGAACCGATAAACGATGGTCTGATGCCTTGTCCATATCTGAGTTCATGGAGCTGAAAGATACTGCTGAGCGGGAGCACACGGAGAAAGAGAAGGAGTTCAAGGTTGAACAACGCCGCAAAAAGGCTCGCACCTCGAGAAAGAAACCCCTTGTCGTTGTTGGCTTGGACGCTAAGTTCGGGACCCCTTATGCGGGGCCTCAGGGTTCACTTTTCGAAGGTTTGAGTTTCTACATCATGACAGAGCAAGTCCAACCAAACAGGATGACAAAAGCGGAACTAGAATCGCTCGTCAAATCCCATGGTGGTAAGGTTGTGCAGCGAGGGTCAGCAGATGAGAACCTCATCATCGTGGCGGATAAATGCCTTGTAAAGGTTTCCTCACTTGAAAAACGCGGTACTCAAAACATCGTCAGGCCCATTTGGATTCAAGATTGTATCCGGCAGTCAGAAGCGGATGCGAGCCCTGTGCCGTTCATACTCCCATTTGAAGCAAACAGACACATGTTTTACCTTCTGGAAGCGGATCAAGAGAAGTACGAAAATAATGTTGACGAGTACGGAGATTCGTACGCGAGGGACATCGAAGATGTTGCCGAGCTACGAACCTTATTCAAACATATAGAGGTGGCAAGAGTCGTGGAGAAGCAGAAATTCGACCGGGACGAGTTCCTCAAACAGCTGGAGGACCACGGATCCTCGGTCTTTGAGCTAAAGAACTGCATGTTTTCCAATATGCGGGTGTATTTTGCACCTGGGGATGATCTTGACCAGGATTGGGTCGTGAAATCAAGGATAGGACAGAACTATATCAGGTTTGCGGGCGGTATAGTTGCCGCGAAGGAAAAAGGTGCTACGCATGTTGTGGTTCCACAAGGGGAGGCTTCAAAGGCCAAACACGAAGAGGTGCAAGTCGGTGGGCTGGCTAGGACGGTTGGGCTTGGCTGGATCGAGAGATGTTGGCAGGAAGGGACGAGGGTTGATGAAGAAAGATTCCAATGGGGATAGCGATTCGGCTGATTAGGTTTGCTCGGCTGGTTCTTCCGCTGTCTTTCTAGCATCAATCATCCGCACGTAGGTGAGTTCCAGCGCGGGGAATCCTCCCTCCACACAGTATGCTTCGCATCCCTTCGCTCGGAGCATGGCAGTGGCCATACGACTGGAATCGCCATCCCCGCATAGCACGAGCATTTCCCGTTTATTCGTCCATAACCAAGACTCTTCGTTGAACAGGCCATTTAGCTGCATCCAACGCTGTTGCACCGCCTTCGCGTCCCCGAATAAATCGTCCTTTATCATTGGGAGGGGGAAATTATACGAATGGCGTAGATGCGAGGTTCCGAAGATGGAGTCAGGGCGGAGATCTAATACCATGAAATCCTGAAGCTCTGAATCATGGCCTGCCGGACTCTGGGGTGTCGAGAAAACCGAGTGGGAAACCGCAGACGAGTCGCAGGACGATGAGTCGCTTATGAGAGAACAAGAGCCGGATGAGAAGTCTGGAATTTCGCCCGGCAGCGTCCGGCAGAGGCACGGTGATGGCCTGGAACATAGCAAATCTTCCATGTCATATCCTGCTCTTGTCAAGAATTGCTCTGCCGTCTCGGGAACCAAGAAGTATCGCTCGTCGTACGGATCTTGATCGCAATCGAGTAGTTCCTAAGGGAGACATGTTGGTGGAGAATTCATATGACTGAAGTTGTCACTCACTTCGTTTTGGATTGGTGGAAACTCTTCGGCAGGTAGCTTCCTATAGTACATATCCATGTACTGATACGGCAGGTCCGCGCAAACAAAGACACAGTGTATCTCTCCCGTTGCTGGATCTCTGAGGTTGTCCAAACCATTGTTCGCACTGGTCTTTTCTAGATACACCAGGAGACCATGCAGAGCCTCTCCGGACGATGGACCAGCGATCAGGCCATATCGAGAAAGTTTCATCGAAGTCCGGTAAGAGTCGACAGACGCTACGCTTTCGAAATGATCAATCGTTTGTCTCCACGGAAATGGCGAGCTTTCGAAGTTGGGAAAATGTCGCGGGCCTGGAGTTGGATCCCCAAATACGTTGCACACCCTTTGTTAGTTCAGCGCTGCATTAAAGGGGAAATGGAAAACCTCATGCGACGTACCCGACCACTTGCACAGCCGGGTTCCTCGACTTCAGATACGACCCTGTGCCCACAGCGCAACCTGGATTGGAAGTAAGCATAGTGTTGTAATCCTGACTAGTATCGCTCACCTCCAGTTCCCACGGTAGAGGCAAATACTCGAACCTCTGGTAACTGTTTCCAGATCTGAGCTCCTGTCCACTGTTCATGGGATTTCCAGTTCTGTGTGTCTCGGTAAACAATGCACACCTGCAATGCGCTCCTCTCACTTACACAGTCGTTATGGTATTGACCAGGGTAGCAAACAGTGCTGTCCGTTTCTGCTAATCTCCTCAGGCGTGCCATTATGCCTTTGGGGTCATATGGCTCTTGCTGTGCCAGGCCACCATAGAGATTTCTATGTCAGTTGTCAGCGCCTTGAAAACTCACGATCCCGGCTGGCTCACACTTTGATCCCAAAGAATCTCAGAAGCTTCAGTGAGTCAGGATGCTTCTTATTTGTCACAAAGGCATGCACGTCTTCATGGTTCCACAGCGCTCGAGCGATCATGGCTTGAGACAGCACAGTGGATCCCGAACTGGCCTCCACAATCCGCTGGTGTTGAGCATTGTGCTCATTCTGAAGCATGTTCAACGCTATTGATCCGGTTGTCAGTCGAGCTGTCCATATGCATTCAGCAACAACGGTATACACAAACCTGGTAATGACTTAACATTCTGTGCGGGAAGCTGCGTGAGGAGCTTAGCATATATGCGGACTCCCTTCCTTCGCAGAGGATTAAGTGCGCCTGGAAGCTCTACAAGTGGAAGAGGTGGGCTGCTATCTGGATCAAGGAACTGCGCTAGAGAATCGGGTCCCCTGAACACATTCAAGGGATTCGAGGGCATGACTGGCTGCAATAATGTGCCGAGTTACACGAATAAGGGAGTGGATGCAAAGGATCTTAGTCTCAGACCTTTCGAGAGGTGTCCTTCGGCTTCGAAGCTGCACGTTCCTCTTGCAAATCTCCATCCCATTTATCACAGCATCGCCTATCCCCAGATGCTATACTTTTTGCCAAGCTTGAGCAAGATTGCTAACGTTGTCTAGATGATGGAGAATTCCGTGATATTGTTTCACGGTTATCTAACAGTGCGCAAGTAGATCATCGCAACTTGCACTAATCGTGGCAGGCTCTCAATACCGAAAGCCACAATTACACAATTTTCTCAAACCTGCGCACGGTAGCGACCCGTCCTGGCCGATTTATCTCGACGCCCATGGGTCCGACACGCCGGGGTGCATGAAACAATGATTTAGCGATACTGTCTTTTACTCCCTAATCCGAGGCAGGGTACAAACCTACTGGGCACGTACTCCATGTGCACTACCGAGTTTCACCGAGTGTCCCGAAGTAGCCTCAGACCCTAGATTGTCGGCACGCGGCCCTCTTATGCAGTTAGGAGCTCACACGGTGGATGACTCGGCCATTACTACGCTTCCCGCACGTTCTCTTCGCCTTGTCACTTGAAGAGACTGTTGAAGATTTTCAGACTGGAGATGGAAGAGAAAATTACTCAGTTCTATTTCGTTCATGGCACACATATATGCGGTAAGTGTGCAAGGGCTTCCCTACTCCTCATGCAATGTGCGGCCACTTGAGAGTCGCGGAACTGACCGATCTCTTCTTTTTGCTAGGGCACTTCGAGCTTTGCTGGCCACCCTTTCCCATCTCTACATCGTCAGCCTCGCTATGGTCGTTGAAGATTCTGGTACACAACGGTAGCGGACGTCCGAACACATTTGCAGGGCGCTATGATTCCCAGTCCATCTCATTCGACGTGCAATCACCTATCCACAGGGTTTTGCTCTCTATCAACGAATTGAGCGTACGCAGTTGCGCTGCCGCCCCGGTGGAAGTCCGCATCTTATTTTCATCGGAAAGCGGCTACGTTATTCGGAGTGATTTACTGCAATATCGACTGGATTGCTGGCCAGACATACTTCGCGTCTTCTCATTCCTTGATCCTCTTCAAAAGGTGAAGCAAGTCGATATCCCAGATCGTGCCACCTTGTTTCGACTCCTGTTACCCGACGCTATTGGCGCTCTGGTCGTAAAAGATGGCGCCATATCACACGATGTTGAAACAGAGTTGCAAAACCGCTTCAGCCTCCCCTTCCTTCAAGCCGAACCGATCATCAGCCGGCGCATCGCCTGGGTGCAGGGTCGCGAGGACATTGATTGCATAGAACGCGCGTTGAAAGCCGCAGTTGCCCTTGGAATCAAGCTGGTTGTTCTGGACGAGCCTGGACACTGGCTCCAAGATCCACAGTCTCCCTGGGCACATCTTCGGGAAGCATTCGTTGCTGTGGATATCTCGCCGGACTCAGGTCTCGCCACTCGTATAGCTGACGCCGTGAAGAGTTATCCGGAGCAAATCGATGGAATTGTCACTATCAGCGACGTTCGACTTCCAGCCATTGCAAGGGCTTGCGTTATGCTAGGCTTGCCAACCGAAAGCGTTGAGGCGTACGAAATAGCTGGAGACAAGGGCCGAACAAGACTCCTGGAGCCAGTTGGATCTGACGAAAGTTTTGTCCTCACTCACGCCGACGACCTTGGACCTTACCTTGAGCGCCGCGAGCACCCTCTTCGTTTCCCGCTCGTGGTGAAGCCAGTTGTGGGGTGGAGCAGCGACTGTGTGTCTAAGGTTAAGGATGTAGCAGAACTGAAATCCGCCGTTCGCAAAGCGTCAAACCGGCACGCGCAAGCACCAAAACCAAGCACTACCGTCGTAGTTGAACCTTATATCGATGGTCCCGAGGTTGATGCCAACTTCGTGCTGCTGAATGGCGAAATCCTCTTCCTGGACATCAACGACGACTTTCCTAGTCCGGCAGACCAGGAGGGCGCCGGTCTCAAGGCAAACTTTCAAGAAACACAGAATGTCATACCTTCGGGTCTGCCCAAGGCTGAACAAGATGCTATTCGCACCCACCTCAAAAGTAGTATCCTTAGACAGGGCTTTAGGTCAGGGGTGTTCCACTGTGAGGCGAGGGTGAGAAACGCGACAGTTGGGTATGGGTCAACAACCAGCGGGATCGTTGACCTAGTCCCCAAGCCCAAAATTGCGGAGAGTCAAGAGGTGGCAGTGTATCTTCACGAGATAAATGCCCGGCCGCCGGGCTATCTGGAATCGGTCGCCGTCCTGCTCGCCCACGGGGTGGATTATTACGCACTCCGTATGCTGCTCGCGCTCGGCTCTCCAGAGATCCCACGGCTGCGCGCGCTTTCGCAGCCCTTTCAGGGAGGTCCTCAATTCCATCTCTCCCTTATGATCATACAACAAACTCGAGCGGGTATCATGAAAACCGGTGACGCGGCCAAGGAGTTTCTAGAGAAGCATCCACACATGAGGGAGCATGTGGTGGACTACTACACGAGGAAAAAGGGTGGTGATGTGCTCGAGGGTCCAGACGCGAGCTCGCTGTGGTGGATCGCGTACTTCTCCGTTGTGAGCAGGACGTCCCGCCAGGAATTGCTCGAGCGCGTGGAGTACATCCAGCGGCATTTTGAGTACGAGGTCGAGGAGCCGTGAAGGATGAGCAAGTTTCCTCCCAATCAAAGCTACCTGCTCATGCTGCTATCTTCTGTTACGGTTGGGATGGCCTAACAGTTCAATAATATGGGGTCGCAATTACTATGTACTTGCACAGGGGTGTTACACAGCACAGAGCCCGCCAAGCCGGCTCACATCCCTTGCGGGTGAATTCACAACTGGTTACTGACCATTCTGCAGCTGCAGGTGCGCAAGTTTGCGGGAGTTGTGGTCCCAGACCATGGGGATGCCCTCCGGCGGATTAAATTTCGCGGCTTGTCCTACAAGGTTTTATATTTCCTCTCCGCTTGGCGGCCATTATTGTTTGAGCATGTTTTGCATCTGTAAGATTTCTTGAGCATGTATCCCGCCCAGACACCGCGGAAGGCGCCACCCGGAGCCAGACGTCGAGTGAATTTGTTCCTGTTGATGGCACATGTGTTACGTTGACCGTGTTGGACGTTTGTGCTCCGGACTACTTTGATCTTCTACTTTAATCAACAGCTGTACCTACCGGATAACCTTCCAAATTCCGAAGCTCTGGCCTTCGAGCCGTACTTTGGTACTCCCCCGTACGACTGTTTCGTGGTCCATTGTCCGGGAAACATGAAGGATTCTACAAATTTGGGGCTACTTGCTCTGGCCTTTGCAGGCAGATCTTTCGCACTCATCGGCTATGGCATTCAAATGTACAAACCCAATTGCGCATTCGCATGTCGCAGCTCGTTTGAAAGCGCCATGCTCATTTGCTCGACTGATGAACACGCACATGGAGCACACAATCATGGCACAGGACCTACGCCTCCCGATTGCCGCGCGAACGATACCCCATGGCTCACCACTCTTGCTTATTGCATCAACTCGAAATGTGCAGATGTGGCACCGTGGAGACTGGAGGAATACTGGGCAGACGAATGCACTGGAGACCCCAACGTGCAGCCGAAGTGGACATACGCAGAGACCTTGGTGGAACTAGCAAAGAATGGCGAGCCCACCCGGGAGTTGGACATGGAAGAGGAGATGCCACTGCTGAATTTCACCGCAAGGTATAATGAGGCTTCCTGGGAGCAGTACAGGGGCACGCTGTTCCATTTCGAATATGCGGAGACGATCCATTCGCGATACGGGTGAGTAGGAAGGCCGACAACTTCAAAGACGGCGAACTAACCACTTCCCAGCATCATTCTGCTGGTAGTCGGATTTGGCACACCAATCTTCTTCAGTGTGCTCGGTTATCTCCCTTTCATGACGACTCTGCTCGACTGGCTCAAGCCTCGATTCGTGTATCCTTCTATTGTCGGCACGTACCATGTCCGCGCCCTTCCCTTCCAACTTGGAAACGCTCCAACGATGGGACAAACCTGGTACATCCTCATGTTCGTGATCTTGAACGTCATCCTGACAGCAGCGGGCTACCGATCCTATCAACCGAACAAGTGGTTTGCCAGTCAATGGGAAGAAATTATGGGCTATGTCTCAGCGCGCACTGGTGTCCTTGCCTTTGCCCTCGCGCCACTCGTCATATTACTCTCCGGGCGCAACAACATCCTCCTTTGGCTTACCAACTGGAGCCATTCGACCTATATGTTGCTGCATCGATGGGTCGCGCGCATATTTGCCCTCCAGGTGATACTTCACTCTATCACGGAGTTGCACCTCTACAGAGCCAGAGGCGAACTAGCCACTGAACAAGTAGCGCCATATTGGATATGGGGTATCGTTGCAACTCTCGCCGTTGTTATCATGGTCGTGGCCTCGACTTTATATCTTCGCCGATTGAGCTACGAGGTTTTCCTGATATTACACATCATTCTGGCGGTGTTCGTCCTTGTCGGCTCGTGGTACCACGTCGAGTTTCTTTTCAGCCGTAAGTGGGGATACGAGTTCTGGATCTATGCAGCATGCGCAGTTTGGTTCGCGGACCGCCTCATGCGCGTTCTGCGCCTGCTCAAGAACGGTGCCAGGAGAGCTGAGGTGCGCGATGTCAGCACAAACATCGTGAGGATCGATATCAAAGATGTGCGATGGGACGCTTCCCCGGGGAAGCACACATACGCCTACTTCCCCACTCTGAACCCGCTACGACCTTGGGAGAACCACCCATTCTCCATCATCCCTACGGCCCTACTCACCTCCCGCGACCACAGCCTCATGGGAGCAAGCTCGCATTCTTCATCCGCAGGATCCCAACACTCGCAGCATGAAGACATTGAAAAGACCGGTGTGTCTACCACGGCTATATCTGGACGGGAATCGAAGCACATTACCACCAGTGGTATTTCGCTCTATGTGCGGAAGTCGGCGGGTCTAACGAAGGCCCTGAAGTCTGACGCTTCATTACTCACCTTCCTTGACGGGCCTTATCCAAACAACTCAACATCTGGGGTTCTGAAGACAGACCGTCTGCTTTTAATTGCTGGCGGTATAGGTATCACGGCAGTTCTCCCTTACCTCGCCCATCATCCAAACGTGAAGCTTCATTGGAGTGTGAAGAGCGAAGCTGAAGGCCTTGTTACCGACCTCGGCTGCGTCTTGAAAAGTATGAGAGAGTGTGAGGTGATTGTTGGGTCAAGATTGAATGTCGAAGGCTTGCTGGACAAGGAGGGGGCCGCCGGGTGGGACAGGATTGGCGTGGTGGTTTGTGGTCCAGGAGGGCTATGTGATGCAGTGAGGGATAGTGTTGCGAGGAGGGGCAGGCGGAAGGAAAAGGATGTCGTGTGGGAACTTGATGTTGAGGCTTTCAGCTGGTAGAATCGCCGGCACACGAGCTTCCAAGCTTGTTTCAGTGAGGCCAGTGTAAACTTTCGAAGGCTCTTCGGGAAGTGCTATTCTCACAACTCCCATTCGTGCTTGCGGTATTCGGGTGGGTCCCACTTCGATGCGTCGTACCGCTGTGATGCAGAGTGGCAGATTTGCCCCACGCGTTTTCCTGACCCCAGTAGGTTAGGTGACGAGTACACTTCCCCAGTCTCCTGTTCGTGCACTTAGGCTGGATCCACCTGGCATGCGTATCCGCCGCAGAAGCGGGGTTGAGAACCTTTGAGCAGGTTTCTGTTCTTCGAATGATAGGTGATGTGGCTGCTAATGAAACCCCCTTTGACAGATCACATGGCCCCAAAGAAAGTCGCTACGAGGCATCGGATGGTACAATGCAATTTGCGACGGTGGGGACCTTATGAACGGCTAGGAGCCGCATTTGTAACAACTGTCGAGAACAAAACCGCCTTATTGAGGGAGATTCGCGTTCAACCTTCGCAAATATGCAACTCCCCCGTCAAGCTCAACTGAAGATGGAGAAAACTCCTCATGAGAACGCTTCTGGAATAGATGAGTATGTATACCGATATCATGTATCCTACAGTGTCTTAACAGCGACAGCAAAGATGGACTGGGCAGTACTCCAGTACTCATTACAAGATCCGTGACATCAGAACAATCGTTTTGCAGATACGACGAGGCTCGCCACCCTTCTCCAAATAACACAAGTCCCGAAGCCCTACCCAGCCTTCCAAAAGTCGTGGATCGCATTCCCTTCGCAGCATGGGCGGTCATCTTCGCGGGAGCCTTTGAGCGTTTTGCCTACTTCGGCCTGATTGCGCCATGGCAGAACTACATGCAACATCCACGCAAGCACACAAAGCCAAACAGTATCGACGTCCGTTACAATAGCCTCCCAGGGGCTCTGGGCCTAGGGCAAGCAATGGCAACAAACATGTCCAACGCTTTTTTCCTGATATCCTTTTTGACGCCCATGTTCTTTGCGGTTCTGAGTGATTCGAAACTAGGCCGGTATAAGACGCTCATGTTGGGGCTAGCGTGTTACTTGGTTGGGTGCGTTGTGATTACGGCAACTAGCACGCCCAGAAGCCTTGAAAGAGAGGCAGGCCTGCCCGGGCTCGTCGTTTCAATGGCATTTGTGGCATTGGGAGCGGGAAGCATAAAGGCTTGCTACGCGCCCTTCTTGGGAGACCAGATAGTACACTGTGGGAAGGAAGCAGAAAGGGTAGAGAAGATCAAAGGGCGATTGGTGGTTGTTAGTCGAGAACGGACGTTGCAGTTTGTTTACAATGCGTACTATTGGTAAGCTCCCACCGAGTACGCTATCCCACCAAGCTTTACTGACAGACAAACGGGTTTACCAACATCGCAAGTCTTGCATCCATTCCCGTCACATACCTGGAACACAGATACGGATTTTGGCAAGCATATCTACTCGCAACAGGAGCTCTGGTCGTAAGCATCATGCTGTTCTTACTTTGGGGTGGATGGTTTATCAAGCTTGAACCACAGGGGAACATGCTGCCCCAAGCAAGCAGAGTGCTGGTTTGTTCAATGAGGAGCGGGCTAAGGTTAGATCACGCCAAACCAGCATACCAAGAAGCAAGATCTCGGCGCATCGTACCGTGGACCGACGAGTTTGTGGAAGAAATCAAGCAAGGCCTTGTTGCCTGCCGTGTTATGTGAGTTCCCCGTCATCCTCTACTCGCCTATCCCGAATCCTGACGACAGTTGATAGATTTTGCCTCCTTTTCTTCTACCTTGTCGTTTCTCAGATGTATAACAACCTGGTATCTCAAGCCGGCTCTATGCGCCTTTCCGGCATCCCCAACGACCTTCCTCAGGCCTTCTCCGGCGTCGCCTGCATCATCTTCGGACCTCTTATCCAATGGCTGTATTCCGTCCTCGCCCGGAATCTCATAGAGCTTGGTCCCATCGCACGCTTGGTCAGTGCTTTCGTCTTTTGCGGGTTGTCAATGGTGTATGCAGCAGTACTGCAACGCTCCATCTACGCCTCGTCACCTTGCTTTTCGCGTCCGCTCGTCTGCTCAGCAGGAGCGGGAAAACCCAACAACATATCCGTCTTTCTCCAAATACCCACTTATTTTCTCCTCGCCATTGGAGAGATCCTAGGGTTCGTGACGGCGTTCGAGTACGCATACCGCAAGGCACCAACCGGCATGAAGGCGATTGTCATGGCGTTCTCGCAATTGACGGCCGGACTGGCGAGTGCGCTAGGAATGGCTGTGAGTCCAGCGGCCAAGGACCCAAACATGGTTGTGCTGTATGCAGTCCTCGCGGGGGTGATGGGTGCGAACGCGGCTTTATTCTGGTGGATATTCAGAAGATTGGATCGGGTAGACGGGCGTGAAATGCAGCAGAATGATATAGAGGAGGAGAATGATAGGCAGGGTGCTAGCCTTTAGCGCTTTCCGCGTGGTCCTCACGACGGAAACCCAGTCCATGCATGTAGTGTTTTGAGCCGCGTGGATTGCAAGTACTGCATGGATGCCAGTAGTTATTGTGACAAGACGATGAATAGTACGCCCGAGATTTAGGGGTCAAATAGCCATGCGACCACGCATACCTGTTGCCGCAACTCTCGGATCCCGATAAGCATCCCACAGGGAGGCTTGCTACTAGTGAGCGATGCGAATCAAAAACTGCCTCAAATGCGCGCAACCGGAGAGGTTGCTTGTGCGGTTTCCAGCTGGCGGGCCTCGCGTATAGATAGGGTAGCTAAGTAGCTTAGGCCATATGAACCGCCGTTTAACACTGGAGTTTCCTTCCACGGCGGAGGAGCTACCATACACCATACACACCTAGGTCCTAGGCACTACACCCTACGCAACACGACGAAGCGCAAGCGCGGCTAAAGGTTACCATGGCCAGCGAAACCACGGCAGAACCGTCCGAACATGCGGCCTCCCAATACACGACAACCAGCGATCGGCTAGCGGCGCGCCTGGCCATCCATGCATGGAACACGCACTCGGAGGGCTGGTTTAGCTGGGCAGGGAGCCGCATTCCCAAACGCGGTTCCGTTCTCGAAACGGGTGCGGGCACTGGCCAACTCTGGCGGGAGTCGCCGCCGTTGGCTGGCATGACGAAGGATCTGGCCCTGACCGACTTCTCCCCGGCAATGTGCGTGGAGCTGCGGAAGCTTGCGAATGAAATCAAGGGTGTCAAGGTCCATGTGCAGCAGGCCAGCGCAGAGGAGCTGCCCTTCGACGACGAGACGTTCGACACGGTGGTCGCAAATCACATGCTATACCATGTCGATTCGCCCGACGCGGCCCTAGGCGAATTCTGGCGGGTTCTCAAGCGCGATGGCACTGTCGTCGTTGCGCTGAACGGCATGGACCACTTGGACGAACTGCTGGCCCTTGGAGACAAGGTGGGGAGGCCAAGTACCATACGGAAACAGGCGAGGATAACGGCGGAGACGGCGCAAGAGGCATTGGTCCGAAATGGATTCAAGGACGTGACTGAGGAACGGTTCCCGGGCCATTTCGAGGTGGGGGACGTGCAGCCGGTTGTGGACTACTTGAGTAGCTTGGGGGAGGTGGGCTTGGAGCGGGGCCAGAAGGAGGTCATAGAGAGGGAAGTTGGAGAGGCGATGGAGAGGGAAGGGGGGGTGTTCCGAGTGACGAAGAACATGGTGCTGTTTACGGCGAGGAAGCGGTAGCGGTAGCCTAGCTATCGCGGATGGCTGTGTGCCGCTATACATACCACAGTAGTACTGTGTATGCATGGTCGGTAGAAAATCACTTGTTCCATGGGTTTGTTTCTGAGGTGTCGATAGGTAGGCACCTATACAGTACACAGCAGGTAGGTATGGAAGGCCAGCAAATCACGCTTATCTGTTTCCGGTTAGCCTTTCCTGTTAGCTCGTTGCCGCCCCACAACTTTATCCTCACCTCCCTCGATACTAGTACTGTGTAGAGGTGGAAGACTGTACATAGTATGGGCGGTAGTACTAGCCCCTTGTGGCTTCATCTTCACCACGGTCCCCGCCACTGCCACTGCCGCTGCCACAGTCATGGTTTGGTTGTTGTGCTGAACTGAAAACGGTCAAAGTTGTCCGCTGGTGCCGTTATTGTTGAGGGTGTTCTACTGTATGTCCACCGCAAACATCGGCCCAGCCGCAGCGACATCAGTTTGTCCCATCACATGTCGACCATAACGGTACGTCACGGGTTAAGCAATCAATCATCCTACGCGCCATCTACTGTGTCTGTGTATTCAACAGTCAGTAATAAATGTTCAAAGTCGTGGGGCAGTAGTGGTACTAGTAGTCACTGGTAGCAGTACCCTAGGGTATGCAAGTATTCCGATATCCATACGTACTTACTGTAACCCGAGAAGGCACATGTCCTCTCGTCCAGGTCTGGACTTCGTCTCCGTCTCTGTCCAGATATCTAGTCTACCGCCAAGAGAAAGAAAGGGGTTCTCCAGCGGCCCATGGAGGCCCTGGGTCGCACGTGACGTCACCGTGATCCCAGAGTGACGATGACGAAGGCACAACCATTTGTTTTGCTTTTATAGTCGCTGTGCAGCGAAATTCCCTCTACTTCCCTCTGCTCCCCTCTGCTCTCCACAACCTACATAGGTTCCTCCTCTTCGTATTCCCGGATTCAAATTCACATAATACATTCACCACGTCGATTAAGTCACCCCCGAGCCATGTCTACCCGGAACATCTGCATCACCGCTGCCGACGGCAACACCGGCTTCCTCATTGCCGAATTGATCCTCACCGACGACACGTTCAAGACCAAGGTCGACTCGCTCAGCGTGCTGGCCCTCCACCCCACCTCCGGAAGGGCCAAGGAGCTGGCTCAATTGGGTGCGTGAATTCGCCCGCCCCTTGCATCCGTCCTTCTGCCAGAGCTTGTCTGATTGAGAACCGCAGGTGCCAAGGTAATCCCCCACAAGCCCGGGCGCATGCGGGACATGGTCACCACTCTGCAGCAGTCTGGCTGTGATACCATCTGTCTCATCCCACCAGCCCACAAGGAAAAGTATGACATCACCGTCGAGCTGGCCAACGCTGCCAAAAAGGCAAATGTCCCCAATGTCCTCTTCATCAGCTCGGCCGGTTGCGACCTCGCCGAGCGCGACAAGCAGCCTCACCTTCGCCAGTTCATCGACCTGGAAACACTGGTCTTGAGCGCCAAAGGGGAAGGCTCCACCCCCCTGGGACATTCCCCTTGCGTCATCCGTGCTGGTTTCTATGCCGAGAATCTCCTCACCTACGCGCCGCAAGCCCAGAAGGAGGGAATCTTGCCCCTCCCCATTGGTTCCAACCACCTCTTCGCCCCCGTCGCACTTGGCGACATCGCCCAGGTGGCAGCCCATGTCCTCACAGGCAAAGGCAAGAACGGTTTCGACGACCGTCACCGTGGTCAGCTCATGGTACTCACCGGTCCCAAGCTCTGCACTGGCAGTGAACTGGCAGCTGCCGCCTCCCAAGCTCTCGGTGTCGACATGAAGTTTGAAGACATATCCGAGGCTGAGGCGAGGAAGGTTCTCAAGGCTCAGAGCGAGAGTGACCCGAGCGAGCTTCTGTACCTTCTCGAATACTACAGCCTGGTTCGTGAGGGCAAGACCAACTACATTTCGACGACTGCTTTTGTCAATGTCACCGGAAATTCCCCGCAGGAACCCGAGGACTTCTTCAAGGTGTATGCTGAATCCTTCAAGCCCAAGAGCAGCGAGAATGGCCATGCCTCCAAGAAGAGGAAGGCTTAGCGGGAATGGAACAAGTTGGGTCACAGCGAGCGTGACGAGATGAACAAGTGTCTTACACGTTACTATGGCCCGGATCGGCGTTCGCTTGGCGTTGGATTTCCGGTATATGCATTACCACACGTTGGCTAACCGCCTTGCTTAAAGCCTCGTCTCTCACCATTCAGCGGACTTGGGACAAAATAGTGGCCTGTACGTATACATGTACTACTAGTTGGAGAGAATGGACCGGGGCTTGCAGTTCTCCTTGCCGCGTTACAACGAGTTTTGCATGTCCATAAATACATCTTGGGAAACCGAGCTAGTCCATAGTGACTCGGTCGTCAACCTGGACGTCAGAGTTACCAGCAATTGTGAATCAGGGCATCATGTGTATACACCTGCGAAAGGCACTCGGCCCTGGACCCTTATCCTGCCATTTTATTGAGTATTAACCCCCTTCCATCCCTGTATCTCGTCCAAAGTAAGCACATAAGGGTCGTTGTAAATCTCCTTCAGGAATTCCAAGCTATTCCAACGACCACCGCTGATGAAGTCACCTGACCAAACACAGAAATAAACCCAATCTGCGTCGTATGCCTGGAGTTGAACGGGATCCATGACTGAGCCAACTTCCGTTGCTGCAATAATCTTCGTGTCATTTGCAAGAGCCAGCAGTCTATTGTAGGTTGCAGCTATCGGCTGTGTAACGTTAGAACCCTATTGGCTGATGATACATGTTGCTATGCTCTTACTCCGTGATCCCCCAGAGAGTACGTGTCTGCACTAACAACATCCACAGTTTCATCGCCAGGGTACCAAGTTGGGTCCACCGAGTTCCACGTCCAGATCAGATTGTTCAATCCGTGCAGGTTCGTCAGACGATCATATACTATCTTCCATAATTTTTTGGCCGGCTCGGGTCCCTTGGCTCCCCACCAGAACCATTTCCCCTCCGCTTCGTGGAGTGGTCGCCAGATGACCGGCACACTTGCGTCTTGCAACTTCTTCAGTTGCACGGCAATGGTGTCAATGTCTTTCAGCAAAAGCGTGTAGTTAGCATTCGTCGTGTCAACGAGCGCACTTTCGATGTCGAAATCTGTCGCATCGGTGTAAAATCCGCGGTACCATGACTGGTCATTGGTATCCTTCAATCCCACCGGAGAGCCCCAATGCCAACAAAACGTCACAATACCGCCCCTTTTCGCAAACGCGATAGCCTTGTCAACATCCGTAGAAGATGCCCCGCGCGACTTGCGGGATTCAGTGTAATCCATGAGATCCAGGCCCAGGATTGCTGGTGTCTTGCCAACGTTCTGGGTCACCCAGTCCAAGGAAGCCTGATCCTGTTGCCCCGAGAGGATATTTCTTCCATAGATGCTGCCGAGATATTCCAGCAGTGCTTTGGCGTCGCTGTTTGCATTCTTGTTGACGGGTATAGTAGTGATGTGGTGGGGCCCGCGTTGCTTCGAGACCTGGAGACCAATGGCGTCGACAAGATACCAGCCCCAATTGTTTTCTAACTCTATCGTGTTGATACCGGCGTTCAGAAGCACTTGACCTACGGGCACTGACTTCCACTCTGTAGTTGCAGGGAGCGGAACTTGCGAGCCTCCAGCTCCGTTTAGGACCACGGTCGTGTACTTGTCTCCGTATGGTCCATTGTACACAATCTCAAGGTCGAAGAGTTCAGTGGAGGTGCTGTTCACGCTGAAGATGATGCTATCCGAGGCTTCGTCAAACCCTTCCACATATCCATGACCTGAAAACCGGTCAGCGGATAAGCTCAATCGCAGCTTCCAACAGTGATTGAGCAAATACCAGTATAGCCTTGCACTGAGGTACCAACTTTTACCCCTTTCAGCTCGGCTTGCTCGGCTTGGTAGATTCTCTTCTCGAATTGTGCTGCCGCATGGCTTGTGAGCACCAGCGCAGTGAATGCAATCAAGGCGCGCATCTCTTCAACGCTCGAAGGCCGCAACAGTGAGCCTGGGGGTAGCTCGCACAAAAGCTCGAGCCGTGGTTGTTTTATATCTCTCTAGTTTAGCATGCTAACTGAACCTTTCCGGAAGAAGGATGCTCTCCGAAGATATTACGAAGTGTTTCGCTCACGCCGATAAAAGCATTCGCTGAGAATAGACGCGCACATGGTCTTTGCAACCGCCTAGGCTGGGGAGATTTGGTTTTAGTCGCTTGGCCTGCAATATGAATTCATCTGGAGCGCTTGATCTAACCACAGTGAGCGCGGATGGTAAATCCCGGTACACGGGATAATTCCTCAGAGTTTCACTCACGTCACAAAGAACAAAGACTGCCCCTATCCTAGCTAACACTGCGCCCTATCGCCAATCAAACAGCAACGATGTGTCAGTCAATAGATGGGTAAGAGATGGCGACTAGATAATCGTCTTGTTGCCTTTATACTAGGGGGAGGGGGACACCCTATATACAAAGGGAGGTAGATTAGAAATAAGAACTTGTACTGACCCCTAAGCCAAATCACATAAGACCGCTACCTAAGCAAAAGACGGAGAGATATTGTTTAAAAAAATGGGGAAGTATTGGTCAGCACATATTGGGCTACCGTACAGCATGCGTCAAGCCAACAACGCCAGGTAAAACCTGTTTGTATTCTGCTACCGAAGCATAACAATCGCAAGTGCCACGAGCACTTATCTGAACACAAGCAGAGCCAGCATCTCCCGCAAGCAGTGATATCAAGAACTGTAATGAAGCCTCAAAGGTCGCGCGTTCATACTGCGTGCCCGAGTCCATGTCCATATCCTTCCGCTGGAACGCCACGAAGACTCTACAGGCACCTCACCTCTACCGAACCGAACAAAACCCCATGGCAACCTTGATACTGAACATTATACGAACTGCCGCGGCAGTCCGTCCCGCTCCAGGTAGTGACATAGCAGTTGCTGTATAGAGAGTACAGTCATGAGCAAAACCGCACGCCAACGAATGTTGATAAAGCTCTGAGGCACCAAAGAGAAGTGAACTGAATGGGTAAGACTTGGATCTCCTCGTACCTTCCCGAGACCGAGAGAGATCTCGCATTGCTGACGGCAACACATCGATAGCCACCGTTCGTGACAGTGAATTGACTGTTGGAACCACTGCATGTGTCGCCGCTGAAGACAGTGACGACCATTGTGCCAAGTGCAAACACGGGTTCATCATTGGCCGTTTCTTCCCTGGGTATCATTTGGACAGCGTCGGAGTCAACCGGAATGGAGTGGACGAGCGAAAGGAGGAAGAGCAAGGGAGTTGCAACAGAGACGCGCATCGTGAAATCTGGGCAAGGAGCCGTGAACTGAAGAACTTGGTAGGTTGAAAGAATCAGAAGACGCTGAGGTTGTTGTATTCAGTGGCTATCTGCCAGGACGGAGGTCTTTCTTATATATGATACAGTACGGCCGTACAGCAATCATTCGTGTTGCTTTATATTGAACTGTTGCGCTCACCGCATATATACAAGACTTCGTTGAGGGTCGTTGTATTGAAGGATTCTGCTGCCAGGGTGATAAGTGCTCAACGTGTATTAGGGTAAGCTTGCATCCTTGGTTATAAATCTATTTCTGTGCGAATAAACAGAGGGTCTGTAGGATTTCTGCTGTGACACCGAATTGGGCCGTAGAGGAGAGTAAGCGGCGGGGTTTATACAGGGAAAAGAGGCCCAAGACAGCGTTACTACCATATGTTTACACCTGCAGGCCCTTACAGCAGCCCCTCACTTAGCCTAAGCCCCGCACCGCACTCTATTGTTTTGCAGCCTCTAACGGACGTAAGCTAGTATTTGCATTCTTCGTTTAGTGCAGCACTGAGTTTACACCTGCAGGCCCTCACAGCAGCACCCCCGCCTTACTTGGCGTAGGCCCCGCACCGCTCCCTCTTGTCTTGCAGCCTCTAACGGACGTAACCTTGTATTTGCATACTACAGGCCATCGCGCACCTTGGGGCATTAGCTCTAGCATACTAGCCGGAATCGCGGTTGACATCGTCGCCTTCGCAATGACCGACTCTAAACCCCTTGTCCTCTACGACATCTCTTCGCCTTTACAGCCTCGCTCATACGCTCCTAATCCCTCCAAGGCACGTCTCGCGCTGAGCTTCAAGAAAGTTCCTTTCAAGACTACCTGGGTCGATATACTCGATATTCCCGATGTTCGGAAGGGCCTTTGCTGCCCACCAGTGCGGAAGTTCGACGACGGGACCGACTACTATACCTTGCCTATGTTGTTAGATCCCACCTCGGGTAGAATCCTAGGGGACTCATTCGACATCGCCAATTATCTTGAGGAGACGTTCCCTAGCTCAGGCGGCTGCCTCTTCCCTACGAACACCACCAGCACTGGACTCGACTATGAGAGCCCGAACAAGGACGCGGCATTCTTCGCGCCACTAACCTCGAACCTGGGGTCTAAAAACAAGGCCTACGCCAGGTTCAATCAACATGTAGACACTACTATGTCTGCTCATGTTGTACTTGTTGGCCAGTACCTTCCTCTCAACCCGGACACTGCCGAGGAGGTGAAGGCTGTGATGATCAAGCGCGCACATCTCAGCTCCTGGGATGATCTCTGTATTAGGGGCGAGGCAAGGGAGCAGATCAAAGCGGCTTTCAAGGTAGCACTCACGTCACTGGCACAGTTGTTTATGGTGCACGAAGGACCGTATCTTGAAGGAAAGGAGGCGAATTATGCCGACTTTATCGTGGGCGGATGGCTGACTTTCCTGTCGGCGACAATGCCTAGAGACGAGTGGGATGATTTCAGAACGTGGCATGACGGGGTTTTTGCGCGACTTCATGATGCATTGCAACAGAATTATTTCTCCTGTAACTAACTAATGCGGGAGCGAGTGCTATGTTGTTTAGCTGAAATGCATGTAACTGTTCGCCTATACAGTTAACAAAGGATCCGCTATAGATTTTCGACTCGCGTTCAGTCTACACGTATATATTGTTGATAGAAAATCCCAAACCGTAAACTAATACATTCTATAGACATTGAGAATAATAATCCCCATTAGCTCTACATGTGCTGCCCGGAGCACAAACCGTACATCCAGTATATGTCAGTCCTCCGCATTGGCCATACCGAGCGACCTCGCAGCTAGGTTCGGTGGGCTCTGGCTTTGCGCTCGTCAGCAGCGTCGTTGGCGTTGGTTGCGGCTCAGGCTCAGGTTGCTGCGGAGCATTGCTGGAGCCATCCCAAACGGCGGGTCCAGGGATGGGATACGACGTTGCCGTCTTAGCAGCCTCGCCATCAATATTGAACGCCACGCCGGGGTCAGTCGCCGAATACGCGCCTGGAAAAGACACAAGGAATGAGGAGGGTGGGGAAGCTGACCCGCTACCGGTCACGATAAGCTGGGCGCATTCGGGATAAACTGTGGCGCAGTTATTATACCGCTTCATGTTATTGTATGGTTGACCATGGTGAATTCGGACTCACACTGCGGGTTGTTCCTTTGGTGCAGGGCGAGGAGTTCATGTCGAATAAGGTACTCCCCAGGGGCAAGTGACGCCGGGATGGTAGTTGTCCAGTTAAGCGTATCCACGATCGCATCACCGGCCCATATTCCCGCATTTTGTGTTCCGGAGACGAGTCCTTGATGGTCGATTTTGAACTTGTGGAGCGTTAGTGTCAGGGAAGACTTAGAGGTCCGATCAACGACATACCCAAACTTTGCCAGCGCCGTCCCAGTTATTGCACCCTGAGCTGGGGCATTTGGCCATGTAAATCATAATAGCAGACGGGCGATGTGTCCACTGTGTCCAGGTCGCTTTTATCGTACTTCCCGCCGCTATAGTAGCAGACAACCCCGTACCAAGGGCACCAGCGTTATTGCAGCGTATCTGCACCTTCTACGTGAAATCAGCCCCATCCGGACACCAAATGTCGGTATGAGTTACGCTAAGGTCGGCAATGAGAAGAGGATCAAAAGTAGAGTACTGTCGCTGAATAGACTTCTGACCGGAGGCGGAATTGTATGGCTGCCAGCTAGAAGAAGGTTTTAGTCCTCCGTGGACAAGAGTAAGTGTAACATCTAGACCTATCATACCCTTTGTAAGCGGTTGTCCCTATCGTATATGTGCCAACGCCGCCATGAGCAGTTGCCACTGACAACAGAGATGCGCATGTCGAAATGAATGCTAAGCACTTCATTATGTGGAATGAATAGAAGACTTGCGGGTACGATTCCGTAAGAAAGGAAGCAACGAATAGACTGTGGCGGGTTAGCAATGGAAACGTACTTCGGCAGCATTATATGTTTTTTCGGAGGCTTGTTCCCTCCAGGACTGTCTGGTTAATGATTTTAGTCCCCGTGACTTCGTATGTGAGCACATCTCAGTGCACTCTCCCCTGTTGGTGCCTGTACCCTGGTCTGCATGCTGGTCTCCACCCTCCTTACTACATATTAAGCCTCTGTACTTGTATGCCTGGCAAGTGGACTAACCGCGGGTGGCTTGGTCAGGCGAGTGACGGATGCGGTTGGAAGGGTGCAGAAACATCCTGGTAACCGTATGCAACGAGTAAGGAGAACATAATATCAAGAGTTTATCCGTAGTACTAATAAAACCTTTTCTACGAACACGGCGGGGAGGCAAGCTTGACTAAGAAACATCTAAAATGTGAGAGTTTGCTACAAGTAGAAAGGGACTCTTAACCGTACATTACGACACTAATCCTATATCGCATGCAATATCCGAAGTATGCAAAGTAACATAACGCTTTGACGTTGGTCTTGTTGGAAAGCGAGCCTTGTCGCAGAAAGGGTTCTAGCCCAAACGATTACTTGCATATGATAAATACCGCAGCCTGGACGCTACCTTCGCTACATACCCCATGGTATGAACGGAGTATAGGGTATGGTACCCATATTGCGCTCGCAAATTGCGGGGTACGCAAGGCGACCAGATAGGCCCCGTGCACCTTCTATTCAGGCAAATGGGACCTGGAACTATATGCGACTTCACGTCTATTCCGTCGAAGTCCATCGATCCTGTAGCTATAGGTCGAGCGGCTGCTTGTGTTAGGGGGCTATGGTCTACCCTAGGGTACGCATGAGAAGAAGACCCTAAATATCTCAGCGGCATTATAAGCGTACATCTTCCCCAAGCATTGCAAGTACACACTCCAACGGTTGCGCGCTTGGTGACTGCATTTGTCATTTAGAGAAAATTAATAGTCGATAGCGCCATGCAATGATACCCATTGGAGGCTACTACCCGGATAGCGGGCTGCATTTGGCAGCGCGGCCCCACGTACTGATGGAGTCGATGACGTATGCTGTTATACTGCGGACGATTCTCTTGCGAGACAAGTATTGTATTCAGGTGAGGGTTGGGCTCGCTCCGTGAATAAAGCTTGGCATGTATCCTTCTACGGACTCCTGAGGGATCCGAATCACCAACAACAAGACGGAAATGTCAGATTCAAGACCTACCTACACCGTTCTGTCGCTACTCATCGACAGTTGGCAGATTTCGAAGTCTGTTTATCCGGGAATGAGAAGGATTCCGGTAGTAATACGCCTCGCTGTTCCCAAGCGTAGGGTGCACCGCGTCCACCTAAGTCGAGCTTGCGGTCCTCATATTCCCCAAATTTTCACACATGTGTGCAAGACGTAGTATTATCAACTCTCACGCTGCGCGTGTATTCCCCATGGGTACGCAATCACGCGAACATGATTCCTGCGCCTGTTTCTCCGACCCCCGGTGCCGCGGGCTGAATCAAGACGGCCATTGACAGTGAGGAGCTACTCTTCCTCCCCAGCCTCCACAATTTTGCATAGCGATACCTCCCGTCCTATTGTACAGCATTTCTTCGCCAGGATTTGGGCTTGAGCGTTGTCGTCGGACAATGTATACTGTCTCTGGAAGATGGAAAACTTGGGACTCCCAGCTAGGGACAAGTTATAAGGGTACTAGCCGATCCAGGAAACCCGGGAATTGGAGCCGACGTTATGTGCCCTGGAACACGGGTCGTGTCGAGTCAAGGCAATTCAGGACACGGAACAGCGAGAGACGAGTGTCGAGAGTTCCTCTTGGCTCAGCGAAAGGGCACTGAGGCAAAGGGAGCGAACCAGGAGCATACGAGGTGTAGGGAGCTGATATGCGGTAACGTGGGTGGTCGGGAGGGTCGATGTACGCTGCTGCACATGATAACCACTGGGAGGAAGTTACTGTGACATTGGCAATAGCCTCGAGAGTATGGACGAGGCCAACTAGTACAAGCTTATGTTAGCAGACTCGGTATATTTGCGAGCCGGTATTTGCAGCTCGCTCGTTTCTGGACCGTGTGTAGCATGCATGTGAGTTAGCTCTTCCAATGCTTGATCCCCTGACGTCGACTTTCGTTTCTGGCTTGTATACGGTCTCGTTCTCGATTTATATGGCGGGTGTCCGCGCGACGAGACTTGCGTGGAGGTGTTCGGCCTGGAGCTTGAGAGCCGAGATCGTTATGAACGGATTCTCGAGCTCACTGCTGCCCGTCTGTATGTTCCACAGACTCTCGATTCGGTTCTATGAAAGAGCAGTCATCTTGTCGGTAGCGCTAAACTTGGGGCTCTCTCGAGATACTATATCATCCTCGATTCTAATGTCAAATGTGAATGAGATCGACAACCCAAGCACCGTCAGCGGAAAGAGGTCGCATGGTGATCAGCGAGTACGACATGACAGCTTACAAGGTGATGTATGTGCAGGGCGCAAACGAGGAGGCGCGGGAATGAATGGAACCAGCATGGCGGGTCACCGGTGCGGCCGGGGATACTCCAGCACCTACTATCGAGAGCTATTCCAATTGACGGCCAAGGTAAGCACAGGATTGGCCGATTTACTACTGGCGGGGTAGGTAGATGAATGTTTGAATTCCACCTGATATTGAAGGTGTTCCAAGCTTCATCTTAGCGAAGTTTACACGAGTGTCACTAGCTGGCGAAAGTTCAAGAGAGTCGAAAGCGGAACCAGGCGCCAGAACTGCAAGTAGTACCACCACAATATCCGACCCGATGTAGCTCTGGGCGGCAATTATCATGATGGAGACGTGCGGAAGGCGGTATACGTATCGCCAATCGCGCCTTCCCCCATATACCATGTGCATCAAGAACGAAGCCCAAATATCCACGCTGTCGGTGATGTGAGGCGGGAGAGTTCTACTCAATGTCAAGGAACGCAACCAGGGTTGGTTGTAATCCCTATTCTGTCGATCTTGAAGGTGCACGTGGTGAACGAGATGGCCAATTAGGCGGGACGTTGGGCTAGAGTTGCCCCACGAAGTCCAGGAGACAAGCAGATTCGGCCATCCTAGATAGGAGAATCTTCAAAAATGCAGATAGGCAGCGTTCTCATTCCTCCACATCGTTTTCGAAGCCAGTCTCGCTGAACTCCATCACCATGTCATACCAGCCTCCCCCACCATATTGACATTTGCTTTCGCCGACCTCACGGAAGCCTGCACGCTCATAGAATGAAATGTATCTTTCTCTGCAAATCAGCGCGATCCTCTTGGCGGTTCGGGATTCCTTGATCCTCTGGGTCCAGCTGTTCAGCAGTACACGGCCCAAGCCTAAATCCTGGAAATCAGGATGGACACAGAGGGAGTGAAGGCAAACCGTTTGACCATCTTCGTGATGGCCCGTGCCTGAAGACGGCGCGAGCTCGTAGTTGGTGCGCCAGTCCTTGGGATAGTCCATGGACGAATCGGTGACCAAGGGGGCGAAGTGTTTGGTTGCTATTATGTGGCCCAGCAGGACGCGTCTACGATTGGAATCAGTAGCATCTATTTGCGAAAAGTCTCGACTGCGGACCAGTTCCCCCAGCTTTTCCGGCGACGTGGGATAAGCGGAAGAGAAGATGCCGCTACATAGTTCGCCACTGGTGTGGAGGCGATATTCGACCTGACAAAGTCAGCTTAGAGATGTTGGCCGGGTACGGTCACGGCATCGGAAAGGAGAGTTGGATGCAATCTTGCAGTGCACCGCAGGGCTTGGCTGGTGTATTGGGGCATTTGCGCCGCGCGCAAGGAAGCACGGGTGGGTTCAAGGCGGCACACGGGCAATGACAGAATGCGCGGTACCTTCTCGCGCGACGCGGCCTCGTTGGGGTCAAAGGCGACGTGCTCCAGCCAGTCGCAGTCGTCCAGGTCGTCCTGGTTGAGAAGCAGCACATAGGGATGGAGAGGGGCCATTTTCCGGAAGCGTTCGTCGAGAAAGGTGGTGGGGATACGGTACAGCGGCATAGGTTCCGCTTCGGGGGAGCTGGAGGTGGCAACGTGGCTGTCACCGTCCTTTGAGAGCGGCGGCAGGCCCTCGATGGTGGCTTTCTCCGACTCGACGTCGCGCGGCATATAGATATATAGAGGGGATATTGGAATACGGAGCAAGGAGCGGTAGTCTAGCAGTAGTCGAGAAGTCACAGTATGCTCCCGTGCATCCAAATCAAGCAATTGCCAAGCCGCCCTAAGAATCTTGGCATCGCTAACAGTCACGTGACATCGTTCACCCCGCCCTGGGCGTCGTCCACCTGGGCAGCTGGGCAGCAGCACGTTTGAGGGCCCCGATGCCTCCAGAACTCCAGAGATGTCATCTAATCCATGGACGCAACTCGCGCAGGACAACACCCTTCCCTAACCTCACCTGTACCCTCCCTATTCAGGGAATAACCCGTGGACCCAGGAAGAGGAAAGCATAGATACCTACCGAGCGCTACGCTGTCTGCCTGCTCTCTCACTCCCCCCGCCATGCCGCCGTCCCTCCTCGCCCATTGATTATTAACTGCGCCCTTCCTCCCGTCGCCTTCCAGCAAGGCACCCACCATAACGTTTTCAAGGTTGCCACGGAATCTCTCCCTTTTGCTCCTGGTTGCGCCTGGCTCTCCCTTTGGGCTTCACCTGAGTCTCCGCAAGCTCCCAAGCTCCCCAAAGCACCCCCGTTTCCATTCCACCCCGGGCACAGTGTACAGTGTACTACCCCGTCTTACACCGATTCAGAAACAGCTGCATAACCCCGGAAGGAGCCCGCATTCCCTCCTATCCGCTACCTACCATGTGAGTTCCCCCTCCCCTCCCAGCCTACCGTTGCCGTGTGACAAGCTGGGCCCGACGGCTAACCGTTCGCTCGAGTAGGCCACGCGTCACCATATCCATCAGCGGCCCCAACCGAGACGCCGAGAATCATCAGGACCTGCTGACCTTGGACCTGCCACCGGGCCTCACCGTAAAGGATCTCAAGGCCTTCGTCGAGGCCGAAACCACCTTCCCCGTCGATACCCAGCGATTCTTCCTCAATGGTCAGGCCCTGGGAAACGATGCGCATACGCTCGAGGATGCCGGCATCAAGGATGGTGAGATGCTCGCCCTGCTCATCCGCCGCCCGCCGCAAGGGCCGTCCCGAGAGACGCCAAACCAGATCGGCGGAGGCAGTAACAGCACCTCAACCGCGAACCCAGTCGGTCGACCCGACCCCGAAGCTATAAGACAAAGCATCTTGAGCAACCCCGGCGCCCAGGCGGCGCTTCGCCATCAGTCACCTGAGCTGTTTGCCGCTCTCAACGACCGGGACCGCTGGCGAAACCAGTACTTGGAAATGGCGCGCTTGGAACAGGAGCGCGACCGCGAACGCGATGTCCAATACGCTCTCTTGAATGAGGACCCCTTCAACCCCGAGGCACAGCAGAAGATTGAGGACTTGATCCGCCGCGACCGCATCGCCGAGAATCTCCAGCACGCGTACGAGCACAATCCCGAGTGTCGGTATGCCCCTGCTTCCCGATTTCTGCCGATGCTAACCACAAGACTTAGTCTTCAGCCAAGTGCACATGCTGTACGTGAATGCCGAAGTGAATGGGCACCCAATCAAGGCATTCGTCGATTCGGGCGCCCAGAGCACCATCATGTCCCCTAGCGCCGCTGAAAAGTGCGGCATCATGAGATTGATGGATACACGCTTTGGTGGCATTGCCAAGGGCGTCGGGACAGCCCGTATCCTCGGCCGCGTCCACCATGCAGAGATCAGGATTGGTGGTGCCGTCATGCCTTGCGCGTTTACCGTCATGGAGGGTAAGGACGTCGAACTGCTGTTCGGCCTGGACATGCTTAGACGGTACAAAATGAAGATCGATTTGGAGAAGAACGCCCTTTGCTTCGAAAATATCGAGGTGCCCTTCCTGGCGGAGCATGACATACCAAAGGCCCTGGTGGACGCTGAGCTGGACGAACCTACCATTCCTGGTCCGGATGGCACTGAGATCGGAGCCCGTTCAGGCACTGTAAGACCGGCTGGTTCACATCCAAGAGCGCCGGCCGAAGTATCCAGTGCGTCAGGCCCAAGGACAGGCTCAGAGTCATTGACTTCACCTCACTCCGGCCCTGCGAATGCGTTGCCGGCGGCCGACATCGAACAGCTCACAAACCTGGGCTTCGCTCGAGAGGCTGTAATTCAAGCGCTGCAGGCAGCCGGTGGTAACGTCGAATTAGCGGCCACCCTCCTTTTGGAGAACTCATAGACTTGGGTTCTCCGCATGGGTTGGGCCCCATGGGAAAAAGGGATGTACTCCTGACTTCGAGTATCCCCTCACGATATATATCCATAAAGGGGTGACAAGTTGAGGTTGACCGATCATTTCCTGTGTCTTCATCATCACATCTCCGCGCCACGCGGCTACAGGTATCCGTTTCTTCAGGCTGGTGAAGGGATACGAATCAAACATGTCACCGTGCTCATCAAGAGCCCGGTCTGCCATCCAAAGCCACCATTGATGTCATTTTCTTGACTCATGTGACCTTCGTGTCAATGTCCGCTTTTGCTGGTTTGTTCCTTAAGCTTATGTAGTCCTCATCTCTATCGATTCCACATCGCGACTGGAAAACGACAGCTCACGAGACTTGTTGCGTGGCACAAGGGAACTAGACTAACTTGCAGCCGTCTGATCTATGCAGAAAACGTGGCTGCTACTCCTGTATACATATGCACATACTATTCCTTCTGTGTGGTTATTATCCGTTTGTTCCCTTCAGAAAAGCGTGAGACTATTATTACTGTACTCCGTCACCACCGTAGTACATTGTATTACCTAATAGCTAGCTAGGTGCAGGGGGCGGCTAACCAAACCCCACACTTTGGACTTCGGCGCTCGGAGGAACGTTAAGCCACCTCAGAAATTCCATGCTTCTACTTTTATCTCGGTAGTGAAACTGCGAAACTCACCACGCGAAACAGCCAGCGTATCTGCGCAAACCCATCTACTCCAGAGTTTTGCTATTCGCAATCTCGAAATGTTCTCAGTTCCGGGCTGGAACCTGTCTGCAACCCTAACCACACAGGTTGAGAAGCCCAAGGCCAAAGATGGGCCTCCGGAGGGCAAGAAAAGCAAGAAGCGGAGACAGAAACGGGAGCAACGACAACAGGTTGAAATCGACGCAGGGAACGTTGGAGAATATTGGGAGAGGGTCGTGGGTGGAAAGGACAACATGCACCGGACGAACGCATCCGAGACATCGAATATGGCAGCACCGAACGCCGAAGTGATGTCAGAAAAGACTGGCAAGAAACGGAAGAGGAAGAGTGATGGGAAGGGCCCGGTAGGCGCTGGTGATGGTAGGAGTCAATATGAGGGTCCTCCGGAATCAGTCCCAGAAGAACAACTGGGCTCCGTGGACGTACCCTCGAAGCGCGAGAAGAAGAAGAAGCGCAAGCAGAACCACCAGCCGGCTTCTACCCCAGACAACATGGCCGAGTCAACGACGCAACCCCCTGCCACTGCAACCGTTTCGCCTTTAAACGCCGAGCCGCCAACCCTGACCCCTCTTCAAAAATCGATGCGAGCGAAGTTGATAAGTGCGCGCTTCCGACATCTGAATGAGTCGCTATACACGAAGCCATCGAAAGAATCCTTGGATCTTTTCAAAGACAACCCCGATATGTTCGAAGACTACCACCGGGGATTCGCGCAACAAGTCGAAGTGTGGCCGCAGAACCCAGTGGATGGGTATGTCGATGCCATTCTCTCGCGAGGGAACATTCGTACGAAGAACGTGTGGAAGGACAAGAAGCGGCGAGAGACAAACATGAAGGGGGAAAAGGCATCCAAGGAAGATTCTGGCGCTGCCACTCCGTCAAGTCTGAAGCCTTTGCCACGGAACTCGCGCGGCCACTCCACGATTGCAGATTTGGGCTGTGGTACCGCGTCGCTCTCGTATCGTCTTCAATCTTCCCTCAAGCCACTCAACCTCACTCTACACTCTTTCGATCTCTCGAAGCCAAGGGGCCCCACGGCAGACCTGGTCACGATAGCGGACATCTCAGCGCTGCCTCTACCAGATGCCAGCGTGGATGTGGCTATCTTCTGCCTCGCGCTCATGGGCACCAACTGGCTTGACTTCATCGACGAAGCCTGGCGTATCCTTCGCTGGCGTGGTGAACTCTGGGTCAGTGAGATCAAGTCACGGTTTGGCCGCGTAGGAAGAGCCAGGGGTGCACCACCCATCAATTCCATCGGCTCGTTGCGAAGAACAGACGGCAGAAAAAAGAAAAAGGGCAAGAAGGAAAGTGCGGTCGGACAAGACGGCCCAGAAGATTCCGCCGACGAAGCCGAACTTGCGACTCAGGTGGACGGCGTGGATTCCCAGCAGGAAGGCACAGATGTAAGCGCCTTTGTGGCCGTCTTACGATCTCGCGGGTTTGTGTTGGATGCTCCACCTGAGCGCCCGTCTGAAGCGGTGGATTTGAGCAACAAAATGTTCGTCAAGATGCAGTTCGTCAAGGGAGTGGCGCCGACGAAAGGGAAGAACGTAGATGTATCCAAGGAGCGAGCAAAGGACAAAGGTGACTCGGCAACAGCTATGCGAATGGGCATCAAGGGGAAGAAGTTCCTTGCCGTGGCGGCTGCGAATGGGGATGGTGATGGCGGGGACGAGGCCGACGCAAAGGTTCTGAAGCCTTGCTTGTACAAGATACGTTAAGGATGGCGGGTACCGTCTTGCCTCGCTCTCTCAGTGGTAGTCGAAACCACTTGTGACTTTCGGATGGTATGGCCATCTGTTGCAATGTCGAACAGGTTCATTACGTCCGATGCCTTCGATATCCTGCAGTTCAGAAACCTTGCAATATTGCACAGCCGTAGAGGGTGCGCATGCTATCTCGTGTGTCACGAGGCACTCTGCGACGAATAGGCACCAATGGTTTACGCGCGAGGGGCACAATTTACAAATGTCTTCTTTGGTGATTCCTCTGGCGTACACAACAATCGGTGATGGCAATGGCTTACCAGCAGTATAGTCAAGCTCGTAAAGACAACTGGTATGTAAAGCCCAAGAGAAATAAAACGGCAGCCTCCTTCTCACTTGTGGCGCCATAAACAATCTGTCTTGGCAGAGGAAACTGGGATATTTTGCCAATCACTGACCGGTGCGAGAGTGAACGGGTTGCGAGCCATAACGGAAAACTGATGGAGCATGAAACCCAAATTAGTTCAACAAAAGGCCAGCACACTTTTCCATGCTAGAAAGGGGTATTAACGAATAGGCCCAAATGTAAATACGCGTGTAAGATGGCACCATGCATCACGTCGGAAAGGAGAAAGGAGTGTTAGAACAGCGGGAACATGTCGCAAAACGAGACGGAAGAGGAGCAAACGCGACGCCCGGCAGCCGGGTCAAGAACCCCCGAGGATGATGAGCCCTAGGTTTTCTATGCGCTGATCACCGTATTCGGGTGCTGCCTGCGTTGGTGTCGCAGCAAGTTATCACGGCGCGAGAAGCCGTCGACATTATTACACCCAGGGAGGTGGCAGTAAAGGGTCGCTCCAGGGGAAGCGAGTGGGTCATGGGTTCGCTGATGTCGGTTGCGATCTTTGGGATATAAGAACCCCTCATGGCATATGGGACACTTGTGAGGCCGCTCAGACCGATCAAGGTGGATCTTCTGGTGACGACTGCAAGTGTCAGCGCCCAACAAGCCGAATGGAGTGCATCGGTACTCACTTGAGTTCACACCTGCGATCGAAAGCCTTGTCACAGCCTTCAAAGGAGCATGGGAATCCGCCAGTCCGTGGCGGGTGCCTCCTTTGTGAATGTGGCCGTCTCTCACCTTGCTGGGCAATGCGATCACCGGGAAGATATGTATGGTGGACATGGATCTCAATTGTGTGTCTTGATACGGAAGTGGAATCACACTCTAGACGCCGAAGAAATGCGTTGTATAAGGGCACCGATTCGGAAGAATCCATCGGCGAACGTGGGTGCTGTGGCTGCGGTTCAGGCGAGTCCTCTAGCACTAGCCGGGAGCTGGCAGGCCATTCGGGATGATTTAGTAGCGTGTCGGCTGTGATTATTGGCTGCGAATTCTGGTGAAGCATAAGTGACTAATTCTCAGAAAAGACAGGAACACAACTGTACCAAAGCATGAGAACAGCAGTCGAGCGGCATGCTACAAAGACCACAAATACCAGCAAGGATGCCATCAGGGTCGGGGTAAGTCGACTCCATTGGAGCCAGCGGCAGGGTAGCATCCATTGCTGGGCTGGCTGCGGCCGCTGGCTCGAGGAGGAGTGTTATGAGCAGCGCGAAGAACAGTCTCTTGTGCATCAGTGAAGTGGGTGCCTGAATTGCTCAGCGTATGCTGAAGACGGACAATGGCACTGGGTTTGGAGGGACTGGGGTGCAGAGAGATGGGATAGGATACTTGGAGGTAATCAGCACGTCTTGGAAAAAGATTCGAAGAAGAGGGCGGAGGCTTTGGAGAGGATGGGTGGGCAGGACTGCGCAGGGTTGTAGTCAGGATGTCCTTTTGCAAGAGGGAGGCCGCCTGCACGCTTGTGGGAGTACTCAGCCACATCTGCGCATTGTATGCTTCTTGCGCTGGCGGCACGCTGTCGGTGATGGTGTCTATGTCTTCGAGTATGTTAGTACGAGGGGGTCAGCAGTACTGGGTGCGCATTTGCCATGGCACCAGAGAGTCTAAAGGGCGGGAGGGTCGCAGGCACAGGGCGTAGGGTCAACGTCGCGGGGGAGGGGTCCGGGTGGGAATCGCCAACCTTCCAAGGTTCAGGACTGGGGCTTGGAGGCGCGGGGATTGCCCTCTCCATATGCGGTAGGCAGGGAATTGTAGAGGCACGGTGCCTCTTAGAGACTATAAGGTAGCGTTTTCTCACCCGATCAGCTACTTGGACGTCCGGGATGGGAAACCTCTTGAGAAGCGTACCTCTCACGTGCGGACGCGTCGAACGTTTTCCGCGATCTCACGTGACGACGGTTTCCTCCTCTCGATCAAGTGGCGAGGCCGAGAGGCAATACATTTGTCAGATATCTGTCCAGGCTGTCGAGAGTTGGATTGGATTGAAAACGCATCCGTGGGATAGGATGGACGATTTAAGGAGGCACGATTCCAGAGAAACTATTCTACATAGAGCCATTAGTATAGATAGATCCGGCCGTTAGTTGCGTGCAACAGCTTACGAGTTTTCTATGTGCGGTTTCTACTGAGCTCGGCAACCGTTAATGGGGTTGTAGACGGGGATGCATGAAGGCACCACCCTTATATATTTATTTCTGATCTCCGCCGCCCAAAGGTTGCACGCTGCCCTGGGCGCAATCGCAACAGCAGGAACATTGTGTGAATGTCGATGTCTTGGGTACAGTGTGCAGTGTTGTTTAGATCTCCTTACCGTGTTGGCGCCGTCCTGCATGACAGCGCTACACTGTGAATATAGATTGCCAAGCTGTCCTACACGCGCCCGGCAGGTCAACAGAATTTATTCACAAAAGAGCTCGAGTCATATGCGACGGATACGACATGCCTGGTGTGGGAACAATCTGTACCTAGGTAGGATTATTCATCCCTGGAGGTGTAAGAACGGCTTCGTTCGTTCTGATACTCTCTATAGGATGCGGTTTTGAAGTCGGGAGTGAAACATGGGAATATCCAACAAATGCAGAGCTGCAAAATACTTGCCGTATCGAGTTTTGAAGCTTTCGCCATCCAAGGCTACTAGACTACTAGTACTATCATTCAACATGACATCGGAGGAGGCAACCTTTGGGAAGAGCAGATAGATCGCTGCTCTAGTCTCCACTCAGACTCTGGGTGCGTAACACTGTGTCGAATCTTGAAGGAATGGGCGCACAGTGTGCCGGAGATTTTGTAATCAGAAAACTACCCTCGGATAGGGTGTCATCAAAGACTCTTGCCATCAACCTGGCGGCGCTGTAGCGTCCTCACGTCAACATCGTGAAACATGCGGACCTGTGCAGACACATTAGCGTCAGTCCATGGGCGAGCAGAGTATGTGCCCGAGAATTGGGGCAAGGAACGTACATTGAGGGCCTTGACGCCTTCGTAAAAGCCCGGTTCGATGCTTTCTGCCATCAGACTGCTACCGCACCTGCTGCAAAAATAGTGCTGCACCCGCTCCTTGCCGAATCGATATTTCTGCGTACTCTGTGAGTATCTATGCTGGTGTGCGAAAGAGATGTTAGTACTTGGAGAATGGCAGCTGAGCCTTACCTCAACCAGGTCCGATTCCAGGCCGATTGTTTCAAACTGAATACACTCATTTTGAACGTAGACATTGAGATAACCGTTCCGTGCACATATGGAACAGTTGCACTCAACAACCCAGCTGTTGACATCATTTAATGGCGGAGATAACGTAACATTGTAGCGTATCAGCTGACAGTGACAGGAAGCCTGATACTAGCGAATGCATTAGCATACATGTGTCACTCCTGAAGCCTCTACTGTAGCTAGGGACGGGGAGTATCTCCCCTCTACTGAAATGTTGCCATCATATGAACCTACAGTTTTACTAGGGTTACCCGAAGCCATTGTGTGCACTGCAGGTTTTCTCACATCTGCCGTTTGTCCGGTGCCAAGGTTGATAGCGATGGAGAAGGGATGTAACGGGAGGAAGTATATGGGATACGTTTTGGCAAACGTGCTGGAGCCGTCCTAGGTTGACGCCTCCAATATTCTGTGAAAGCTCGCGCGGAGAAAGGGTCGAGATCTACCGCGGTTGGCGGCGCGGTTGGTTGGCTTGGGGAGCTTGAGAAGGTGGTGGTGGAGGTGTGAGTGGTAAAGCGATGGGATCAAGAATGTCTCTGTCGTTGTGTACTCCATATGGTATATCTAGGGGAATTCGAGTGATACTTATATCGAGTATGGACAGTCACTTGACTTTGGGTCACAGCAACTATCCCTTCCCAAAAAAGTATGTGGGTCCAAAAGTGTGCATCTTCACCGGTGCCTTTCCGTCCTTTGCCGCATCCATTTCCAAGGCCATCGTCACTACGCGCTGCCTCAGTCTGCCATAAGGGGGAGGGCTCGAACTCGAATACGAAATGAATACCAGAGCGCTTGGTGCCCCATCCTCACCCTACACTTCAGCTGGACAGGGCTTGCTTCTGCGTGCGGCTCACAGTTGGGGATGATGGGTCGACAGCGAGGCGGTGGGCCATGATCGGAAACCGTGTTGCCACCCCCCATTTTTTCATACGGTGTGCGCACTGGCTTCGTTCATACGCTCAAGGGGAAGCACTAGCTGTTTTGTGAGCAAGGATCCAAGCCGAACGGCCCAACAATCCACGGTGCATGGTTCACTCGGCGATGACTCTAGCTAATGATTGGGCAGGATGTTACGACGACCTCGCAAGACCAACTCCCCCGAGAGAGTAGTTCCGAAGGGCGGCTTCCATGGACCAGAAGTTGCAGTAAAGAAGCAGACAAGTTTGAGTGCAAGGATGCATATATCTCGTGTCAGCCTCCATGTCGACTGTCCACCGACAACTCGGAGCGAGCGCAGACAGTACCCTAAGGTACTGTGTACTACTTGTAGACTACCAAGGTAGACGGAGCAGACAGAGGTGAAAAGGCAATTGCCAACGACAAGTTACTATTTAGTTAGGACGGAGGGTACACGCGCGTGCATCCTTTTTCATGAGATGGTCGGAGGGTTGGGGTGCGGCCTGAATCGCCTGAAGCCCATCCCCCCGCGCTCTGGGACAAGCACCAATATACTGTGGTAAGCGGCAACCCGTCTTTGGGCCATGTGCTTCGCTTTCTTTGCTTCTTTCAACCTCGAGGATTCATAGACTCCCATTGCCTTCTTTCTTACTGTGTATGCCTTCGTACCTTACACAGTAGGTAACAGTATGTCTGGCCTGCGCCGGCTCCCCAAGATGGGGTCGAGGACGGGGTTCAGGGCGGGATCCAGGCGTCTGGAAAGTGTTCAGGGGGGTCGGAAAGTTTTGCGACCAACCGCCAATCAGAGGGGGCGGTGGTATTTTTGCAAGCACGGGTTCAGGTCTTTTTCTTTGGCGAGCATAAGCAAGAATCAGAGGCTGGGGCAGGGCAGCTCGAGCATATTGTTACTGTTACTAAGTAAGTACAGAGTACTTGTACAGTAGATATACACAGTAGATATACACAGTAGATCACAGTAGGGAGGAATATCGAGTACTAACATCCTGTGTACTATGTACACAGTATGTACTATGTACATAGTATGTACTATGTACATAGTACGGAGTACTGTGAGGGGCCTTGGGGCCGGGTGACTTGGAGAGATCTGCGGTTTGTCCAAAAATATCCGCCAATGACGTGCGTGCAATGGGCTTCTCATGCCGCTAAGGCAAAAGAAAGCTGTTGAAGCCATGCATCTGCCGTTTCAAAGCTCGCCCGGTGTCTAACGTAGTAGTTCGGCCACGGATATAGTGGAATATCTGTAACTGGAATCAAACACTACTGTGGGGGGAGTTGGACTTGCCGCCGCGAACTTCCCAAGTCGAAAGCCGGCCAAAACCAAATCCATGGTACTGGAGCCTCGGCCAGAACGCTATGTACTGTACGGAGTACTGTGTGGACTCGGCATGGCCTATTATTGTGTACACAGTACTGCGGGTATACTGTGGATGCAAAAGTGAGCTTGGAACGATGCGACAGTTGAAGGCTCTTTCTCGAGCGGGAGGGGGCACGAGTACACAGTATGATGGATGGGGCATCATCCATCTTCAGCTGGCACCGTCTCGCATCTTTACCTGCGTATCTCGTATCCGTCGGCCATGCTACTGTACATAGGTAAGGATTGGCCCTGTGCGCCGTGCCGTGTACCTACCCTAGGGTACACAGTAAAAAATAGCAAGGCGGGTTTGATGTCCTCAGATGCAACATAACGCGCTAGTCGCGCCTTTACTGGGGTAGGTAAGCAAGCCTGATGCCGACACCACCGACGTCACCTGCAGTCTGCAGTGTCCCAAACCACGTGCCGATTGCACTCGACCAACATTTGAACCCAAGGGCTGTTGGCTCCCAGTTGCACAGTTTACCATAGCACCACAGTACTCACTCGGACGAAGCTGCGCTTCAGTTTCAGAAAGCAAGAAAGCAAGACCGCCGGGGATATGTTGCGCTTCTCAACATCGGCCATCTCGATCCAATTCATCACCACCATCCCCCAACGGCGGCGAGAGTGAAGACTCCCTAATAGTACATGCAGTACCAGTATGCCCCCAAACACCACGCGAGCAACCTAGACGCTTCTCGGCGCTCCTCACTCGACCATCCGCTGTGTGCAGTCTTTCCATGCGTCGTCGAGATCCGGCGAGGGTCGGTGCAAGCGGTGTCCCGAACACTGAATAGTCTTTTGCCCTGTTCATGTGCTACAGGGCAGAGGAAAGCACATGCGATGGATTTCCCTACCCCATTGCCCAGTGCCTATGGCATTACACCACTCCGCGAATGCACTCGCTGCGATAACCAACCATTTCGTCATAGGTGGATCCAGCAAGGCCAAGCCTCCCTTACTGTGTAGTACACCGGACAAGGCCCGCTCTCCCTTTGAACTGGCAAGCCATCGGCTTCTCACCCTTCTCCTTCTCCCAGAAGGTTCCTCAATCATTGCTTTCGGGGGAATTTCCGCTTTCCCCCTCACTGATACTTGTGGCGTGTGAAAGGGCATTGGCGGAAGAGAGTTATATATACCAATGACGGAAGGAGGGCGTTAGGCTTCCTTTACCCCAAGGTAACCGAGATTCACACTGTCGGTCTGCAGGGAGTCCACCGTTCGATACGTCCTTTAACTGTTGAATCCCGGCGTCGGGGCAGAACAGCATGTCTTCCATTCGAGAACCCGAATGGAACAGCGAGCCAGCATGGAAACTACCAGGCTGGGCGGAGCCCGTTGTACGTTTTCCCGCCAACTACGTCGGCTGCGACCACTGCTTCCATATGGCTGACATTGGGTTGCTCTTTCAGATTGTTGCTTGTATCCTCTTTGGAGCAATGTTCATGACACGGCGGCGCAACTTTCGCATCCTCAGGAAACGTTCCTCGCCTTCAAATGGACTGGGGAGTCTTGATTCCGACGGCTCCTCGGAGGCTCTACTACCTCTTAAACCTTATTCAGAGGACGAGGATGACGATATAGTCACTACCCGAAAACACCCACCGAAGAAACGCAGCTGTTGCTGCTTCACTATTCATACCCCCAATACCGCCCGTTTCCGAGATAATATCCACAGCCGCATTCTTCAGCGATTCCCGTTCCTGGTCGAGATGCTTTATTGGATAGTCAACTACGCCTTTTACCGCTTCACAGCCGTTGCATCTCAGCACATATTCGCAGAGACGGGAATATGGAATGTTGCGCAGGCGCATGGATTGTCGGTCCTGGAGACGGAACACAACACCGTACTGCACTTTCTTCTGCCGGTGCGGGAGAGGAGTGTGCAGCAATGGTTCATGCACGGCCACCAGGGGCTTTTAACTGTTCTCAACAAAGCGTATGCGCTGATCCACATACCGGGCACTGTAGGGTCCGTAGTCACACTATTCGAAGAAGCTGTAACTCAATCTGCTAAAAATTCTCAGATTCATATGCTGGTACTACTATGTCGCTCCATCTTTCGACACTTTCGCCATGGTCCGCCGTACAATGACACTGACCAACTTCTGCGCGTTCCTGACCTTCATCTTCTACCCATGCATGCCACCACGCCTTCTACCACGCGAGTATGGGTTCCTTGATACGGTTCGGCATGACAATGCAGAGAGCGTGTGGATGAGCGGAAAGTACATCAATACACTTGCTGCGATGCCATCGATGCATTTCGGCTATGCATTCTGCATTGGCGCCACGCTCATTTTCCATTCGGGGCTTTATCGCCGTACTCTGGAATCGCGGCAAACCCGTAAACCCCTCTTCTGGAAGGTTTTCTACTTGATCTTCGGTCTCGTCTACCCGGCTTTCATTCTGGTCACAATTGTTGCGACAGCCAACCACTACTGGCTGGACGCCATGGTTGCGACAGCCTACGTTGCCATATCATTCCTGTTCAACAGAGTCTTCTATGTATTTATTCCTTTGGAGGACCTGTTGCTCTTCGCCATTCGCGCCGATAAGCCGGTTCCCACAACTGGTGACCGGTTTCACGAAAACGGTGGTAGAATATAGCAACCCCGACCACCTATTCGCTCGCGGATTTCTTTTTGCTTGGAGCTGCATCAAAGCTTGTACTGCTGCGGGTTCCGAAGATATTCGATGTGGTTCGATCTGCTTGAAGTCTGTATGGATATCGCCTTTTGCTGTGTGCAGATACCTTACCAGCAGAGGCTGAAGTTGAATAGATAGTCATGATCGGTGCGTCCATTAACGTTACCGCACGCCTCTGCTGAACAAAATCGCTCAAACCCGTGCGGCGTATTAGAGGCCCTGAAGCCTCAAGTTAACGTTCTGAAGGCAGTCTTGTCAGCAAGTATACTCCGTATCAATACAAGTACAAAACAAAACCCCTTGGCCATGGACGCCCAACCCTGCAAGGAAACGCTAATGCAGGTACGTTTTAGCGCGCGGTCAAAGCTCCAAAGAGTCCCCAGCTTCGTCCTGACCACGACCCGCGCAACGTTAACCAGCCACCCGCCCAACCAACCGCTTTTGGGAACTGAAGGTAAGAAACCCCCCAATTTGCCAATCCAGTCTCAATTTTTGGACACTCCTCACCCTCAACTCTCCTACTCAGATTCCATATACTCGCGTCTCCTGCGCTTGGAGCCAGACCATTTCCCGTCCAGATCTCTTCTACCCACTCGCTATAGCGTCACCTACGTCGCTTTGAAAAGCATCAGATTGCCCCCGCGCGCCTCGTTGCCATGGCGGATATCGAACAACCGACACCAGTGGAGGAGACTCCGGCCGAGGATGTTGAGATGGAGGGAGCCGACCCAGCTGCTGGTGCTGGTACCGGCGAAGAAGCAGGACTCACAGAGCTGGAACCCGAGCCACCCAAACTCGTCCTCTTCGCAGAGTATGTACATGCGCCCTGAAACCCCGCGAGAGCATTGCTGCGATACATTCTCCTATGGCCAAGTGTCAGTCTTGCCGCGCTGTGCTGTTCCTGCCACTGAACTTGGCAACGAGTGTGACCAGAGAGATGCTCGTATCAACGGGTGCATATGAACCTGGCGCTGATAGCATACTAGTCTAGTCAAAAGTCCCATTGTCGAAGTGGTAGTAGGGACGGGGGATGAACGTCAAACCTACTCCGCACACGAAGCGGTCCTTCTCAAAGCCCCCGCGCTGGCCCGGCAGATAGCCGAATTCACACCCGGAGGCGTGAGCACCTGCTGCTTCATTGGGCTTTTCGAATCTAGACTGATTGGTCTCTAGCCCCGTCGCATCGTCTATCCGGATGCCGATGTTGATGCCATGGGCTCCGTGATCGAGTACCTCTACACGGGAGAATATTTTCCCAAGAAGACGTCTGCCGCCCGTGACGCACCGTTGGAGAAAGATCCTCGATTGCCCGTTCCCGACGACGAAGGCCTGGGCCTGCTTGTCCATGCTCGTGTTTACACTCTTGCCGACACGCTGCAGCTTCCCGATCTGAAGTCCCTCGCGCACGGCAAGATCCACCGCACGGCATCGACCGCCAAGGGCGAGCTGGCGTATGCCCGCTACGTGTACAAGGAGAGCAACCCGGAAGATGCAACGATCCGAAAGCCGGTTGCCGCGTTCTGGGCAACGAGGAGCCACACCCTGCGGCACGACGCCGAACCCGAATTCAAGGCCATGTGTCTCGAGTTTCCCCAGTTCTCGTACGATGTTCTACAATTGGTGCTCGATAACATGGAGAAGGCCAAACGAGGAGGTGGCGGCGAGGCCGAGGCAACGCATCGTGGTCCGGCAGTCATCCCAGGCAGCAGCCGCAAGCGCGCGAGACACAGCCAAGTGTAGGGGTGGTTCGATTGTAACGGATGTTCTTCCTTTTCTTTTCCTCCCCCTTTCTCCAGCTCTTGCGAGAGCGTACCCTGCCATTCTTCCGGAAGAGTGAGGCTCTTCCCTATTTCAACCAGACCAGAATCTGGCACGGCGTCATCCAGTCAAATGTACACTGGCGGCACAACGGTAACCCGAGTCAACTGCCAACCCCACTCTTTCTCGATTTCATCATGATCTACCTGAGGCAAGGGACCAGTTACTGTCAGGTCAAGCTGCCGTTCGATTACACTGCTATTCTGTTCTCGTATCGTCTGTACATTAACGTATGTATTGGGCTTCTGTGGCAACAACCTATCAGTACCTTCCTCGTCACCATTCACCGATGTTGTATCTGCGAAGTTAGCGGCGGCCACTATCCACTGGGTGGGCATGCGGTCCACACTAGACTTTGTTGTGTGAACCGTATGTGTGCTGGGGTTCGACATGCACATGTTCAGTTGGGTTACCTTGGGTTTTCTATAGTGTCTCAAGGCGTTACTCACGTTTGTTGGTTTCTACACAGTAACCTGAGCCGGTGCATGCTATGGCTGACTTTGGGGAAAACAAATAAAGAACGGGGATAAGCTGGTATCTGCTTACTATAATGATTGAATCTCGTGTTAGCATAAGGCTTCGAGGCCAGGTTCTTGTTGGAGGTGCCTTTGTTCTCGCAAGTCAACAATCTATGTATCATGTGCTCCGATAAAGTTGAACTTACTGGTATCTTCTTAGCTACAGGCAAGCGCGATTTGTCCGTGCCAGCACATCTTTAACGCCACAGTGAGATGTAGAATATACTATCTATCCTACAAGCATACATCTACTCTACTGTTATTCGCCCCGTTTACCGCGGCGCAGTCGGAGCATAAGGAGGCGCGAAAACCAGCGTAAGGCAAACGCGAAGGAATGTAGAAAGAAATGCACGGAGAAAAAAACCTCGGATTAACGCATATCCTTGATGAACCGCTCCAGCTGGCTGGCCTCCTTGGGCGCCCGTGTCAGATTCTCGTAACCATCTTCAGTGATGAGGATATTGTCTGCGAAAGGCACCAAGTCAGCGAGGCTTTCATGATTGTCGACGGCCACGACGAGATGAAGGCAAGAAAGTGATCTAGCAGAGTACGTACCCTCGATCCTGACGCCACCGACACTCCAGTATCTCTCCAACACCTGTTCGTTGATATAGCAACTCTGCGCCGGATCCTTCAGATAAGGCTCGATGATGAATCTGCAGAAGTAGATGCCGGGCTCGACAGTGACGACGCTGCCAGCCGGAAGGTTACCACGCACACGCAGATACCTGAACATGGGATCGGGGTCGCTGTAGTTGGGATTGCCGCCAGTGTCGTGCGTGTCCATGCCCAGGTAGTGACCCAAGCCGTGCGGGAAGAAGGCTACGCTCGTTCTGGACTTGAGGAGCTCCAAAGGGTCGCCTTTCAATATGCCAAGGGAGCGGAGGCCCTCGATTGCGACCTTGTGCGCTAGCTCATGCACGGATTCCCACTGTACACCAGTTTTCAGTGCAGCAAGACATCTTGTCTGCATAGAGAGCACGATTTCGTAGATGCTGAAGCTTTCCTTTGTGAATTCGCCCGAAATGGGGAACGTGCGGGTAATATCGGACGCGTAACAGTCGACCTCGCAGCCAGCATCCAGGAGCAAAAGATCTTTCCCGGAGATTGGCGCGTCATTCTTGACGTAGTGCAGGGTAGCGGCATTTTCGCCAGCGGCCACGATGCTGTGATAAGCTTGGTGTTTTGCGTTCCGCTCAATGCATGATTTCAGGAACAGGCCGTACAATTCCGCTTCATTCCTGGAGTTGCGGACGGACCTCATGACGTTGATGTGGGCGTCCGTGGAGATGTCGTTCGCCTTTTTGATGAGAGCCACTTCGTAGGGAGACTTGGTCACGCGACATATTTCGATTGCTCTCTTCAGGAGGCTGAGCTCCTTGTCCTTATAGGCCAGAAAGGTGATGTGGTCAGAGACTTGTTCGGGAATGGCATAAATCGTGGAAAGCGCGCTGCTACTTGAGGAGCTCAGGTATGCATTCACATCGTTGGTTGTCTGCACATCGTCCACATCATATCTGGGCCATTGTTAGTCTGGGGCTGCGCACTAGAAGCAAAGAGTCCTCACTTCTCCTTAGCTTCCTCCACCGTCATCGGCAACCCACTCCATATCACCTCGTCCGGCTCGATTGGCGGGATGAAAAGCGTCAGTTTCTCGGTCTCGATCTCGTACGTCAAATACGAGTCCGCAAGGTTGCAGCCACTAAGGTAATAAAAGAACCGCCGCTGGCTGCGCACATATTAGCCCATGTTTACACTCTAGCGTCCGTCCAGAGAGGGGTGTCGATGCTGAAGGGGGATACGTTGAATGACGGATATGAGAGGACCAAAGGAAGAACCCACCGGAAGGGTGCATCCTCATCATTATCCTGCATCACCGTCAGCCTCTTCCTTCATCCAAAGCTCGTTGGCCCTGGGACTCTATCGAATCTCCTCCACTAACAGGCCAATGTCATGCTGCTCCCTCGGCTCATATAGCAGCAGATGCATACCTCTAACAACTTCCTCTTCTGCGCCTCCAGGTAGATTGTACCCCTTCTATCCCCACCCTGTTCCAAGATCCACTCGGCCACCTTCTTCGCATGCGCCTTCGCCGGATACTTTCCCCGGAGCACCTTCTCGTAGTTGCGGCTCGCGTCAATGCGTGCAGCGTCGGTCATGGCTGATGATGTAACTGCTGCCGCTGAGGACTCTCTATATCTGTATTTCTCGCTGGGCCTTGGCTGTACTTTCGTGCTTGAGATGGTGTGGAATGCACGCGCTGTGGAAATGTGACGGCTTGAAGGCTGAGGGAGTTGATAAAGCTGAGCACGACGGATTCGGAGGCAGAATGGAGGCTGGAGAAACAAGACGCTCCTCACAGCGATATGAAAGGCGTTATTGTGTGGTTGGATCACGCTGAAAACCTTCATCCAGCATCGTACCTAGCTAGGTGGTCGGAGATGGGTTCGTCTGACGGCTCTTGGTGGGGTAGGTGGTGGTGGGGGCGGGATAGATTGGTGTTCGCGGCGGGTAGCCGCGGTCCAAGAAGAGGATCTATGGCCAGGGGCATGGCTAAGGGAGCTTCTCATATCCATGATGCCGAAGGCCGGGGCGGATGTGTGCTTTGACTGGGGAGACGGAAGTGTATTAATTGATATTCTATGGATGGATGTATGGTTGACATGCCAGATGTGCGGTAAATGACTCTTTGATGCTCCGTTCCACCAGACCAAGAAGCTCGCCCTTTAAACGCCGCCACCGATCGAGTACCACTCACTACCTGAGAACCCCAAACATCCGTGTCCAGGGAAATCAACCGGCGCAAATGAGGGAACCAAGGAAAGGTCATGGTCGAGTATTGGGGATCAATCCTTCCACCTCGCAAGAAACTTGGCCATGTCATCCGTCGGCATAGGAGCGGGAGCAGCCTGTATAAAGATGAGCATGAAGACGTCACGTTGAACATGCGATAACTACAATGGCAAGCTCCCAAGGAATGGTGTGTGAGTTTCTTGAAAGGGACCTGGGTACTCACCGTATTCTCTCTGCTCGAGATGGAAAACGTCTGGGACTGCGTAATGGTCGTCTGAACCGTTGGTCTCGCTAGGAATGTCGTTGCAATTGTGAAGGCGGAGGTGGGGTGCAGAGGTGTGGCTTTCTTCTTTGTAATCTTGGTCGGCGGTATGGGCTGCATAGGCGCGTAGCGCGTAGGGCCCGTCTGCATTGTGTATTCCACCTCAAATTCGTTCCCCCCCGGCGCCGCGGGGCCGCCATCGCTTGTTTTATCGATACGGCCAGGGCCGTCAGTGCCGGAAACGTCCTTCAGAGCGGCAACAATATTTGGCGGGAAAGTGCCTTCCATTCCTGAAAGGGAAAATCGAGGGGAGAAGTTCGTGACGGTTCCGCCTTTGGCAGCAGTGGATGTCATCCTGAAAAAACTTGGAGAAGCTGTGTCAGCAGTAGAGCTTCGGTGTAGGGCGCATTGGTCCTCGCGGGTGGAAGAACATACTATGCATTCTGTGGAGTCGAAGCACCAAGACCTGACCCAATGCTCGCCGGATACTTATTTCCAGTAGGGAAGCTTCCGGGCCCACCGGCTGTGATGTGGAGCACGTCAACCTAAGAGAGGCGTCAGAGTAGGGTTCCTGGAGCAGGGCACCTCGGTAGGGTTTCGGGCCCTCAGACTGCACACCCACATATTCGTCGTTGCTGCCGGCGCACAGGAACAGGTCGTAGGATGTGAGATCGGTGAGGGCAGGGGCGACACCGGATTCCCTCCACTTCACTTCTACGCCGCCTGCTTCCCACTGGTCACCGGCTTTTGGCGCTACAAACTCGACATCGGCGCAAACGAAGGGTGCAAGAAGGCCAACGAGGGCCGCTGGCGCCAACAAGACATTGCGAACCATGGCGGCACTTGGCTGGAGGCGAATAAACGAGCGACGGCGGCCAGCAAAAGCAAAAGCCAGAGGCGAGGGGAAGAGAACACAGAACGGCCCGGCGTGGTCTATTATGTGTTCGATAATGATCGGGAACGGGCGAGGTCAAATTCCACAGGAAACATAAATGACGACCCGCCGGCTTGTTGACCAAGGTTGGTTTCACGGCCAAGGAACCTTGGAACCTTGGAAGATCTTATCGGGGGCCGGGGATGGGGAGATCAGCTAGCCATTTCCAGCCAAGCGTCCTCGATCTCCCCAACATCCCCAAGCGTCATCTTCAAGTCCCACACGTCCGAGTGTTTCTTACAACCTTCGTCATTGATCAGTAGTCACCTATTTGATTCCGAAAACACGAAACCACCAGGGTTTGCATGCATGCCTGCATATGCTATCGGACAGCAGGAGGCCGCGCAATGTCCACTGGTGGTTTTGATCTTCCTCCCCAAGACGCCATCGTCCACGGTCAAAGCGACTATTGTACATCATCTCCATGCAAATCCAGTTGCCACAAATGCATGCATAGAACCCAAACGCCATGCCATGCACCAGTCAAAACTTCAAACAGACGACGAAAAAATCAAACACGACCGTTTCCTCCTCACGGTCAGCGGAGCCTCTCACTGTCGATACTTGGGGTTGGATATCCGCAGGTTGAATGAAGAAGGGAGCTTGGCCGACATGGTCGCCGCTTGCGCAGCCTTTTGCAGGGCAATCGTATTCCCCGTCATCTGTTGCGGGGAGAAGATTTGGAGATCAAACGAGAGCAGAAACTCGACACACAGCTCCAGCCGGCTGAGGGCATGCTGATCCACGCCCCCTACACCTGCAAAGCGTGCCTGGGGCCAACGATGGTCTTCGAGAGCTTTCATCGCCGTCACAAGCGCCGCGAGGACGAGACGATGCATGGTCCTGTGCGTGAGCGGCACAGCCTTGTCCAGGACGCACAATCGCAGGATATACGACCCTGCAGCCAACCAAACCCCAGTGGAAAGAGGGCAGTACTGTTGGATCCGGTTCATGTAGTCCTCTAGGCTGATCCTGGGCACCGTCTTGGAGAAGAACTTCCTGGCCATGTTGGCTCGCTGAATGTGCTCTGGCTGAGCACCATAGCCAATATCTCCCTCGGTGATGGTGGGCTCGTCATGGCTTGCCTCTGCTGGATCCAGCTCCACCCTCTGGTGCGGTTCCCGGTCGGCCGGAATAGGGGTCGCTGGTCGCGAAGCTGTTCGGCGGTGTCCACGCATCAATGCCGGCAAGTTCTCCCTGCTACTGCTCGGCGTCGCGGGCCGCGATAAAGGTGGTGTGGCAGGCACATCGCCGGTGGCATTCGCCAGAGCCAGCACTGCACGCTGCACGAGCTTCATGGCCGTCTCTCGTTCCATGGTCATGACGTCGAGCTCGTTCTCGTCTGCTGGGGGAGAAGGAGCATCTTGGAGGCTAAGGCTGCGAAACTCGGGAAGGACGCCTGCATCGCCGGCGGGGTTGGGGGCAGAGGGAGGGTCTATGGCGGCCATGTCCGAGGTGGTGGTTTTCTTGGGAGGTGGTCGGTTTGAGGGTGAGTACTGAGCTGCCGCAGCATTCACGGGGGTTTTGTTTACGATTCTGTACTGCTGCAGCGCAATTCCAATCGGCTGTGCGTATATAGAGGGTACTGTAGCACGAGACGAAGGGGCTGGACGACGGAGGGTGGCTAGACAGGCGGGAACCGCGCCACGGCTTCGTTGTCGGTTGTGTCTTGCTGAGCTCGACGGTCGTCAGGCAGAACTCTCGGACCGGGTGTCTGAGAGACTGGCTCAAGAGCGAGGGAGGTCGGGAACTGCTGCGAAAACAAGACGACGTGGACGGCCTTGTCCTTGGCGTTGGCGCCGCAGAGGGAGGCGGAAGTATGGCGGAGGCTGTAAACGAGGTAGGCTCGGATAGGGAGCGGCGGATTCGCAGCAGAAAGGGCCGTGACAGAAGCCAAGGGCCAAGGGGAGGTGAAGGTGTTTGGAAGGGAGAAGGGAGGTCTATGACGCTAATGCTTCATTATTTGGCACAGAGTCAAGAAGAGCCGTTGGGAAATGAGGGTTGGGGCCTAGGTAGGTGTGTGGGTGTGGGTGTGGGTGTGTCAACGACTGAGTTGCGAGGCTTGAGGTTGCGAAGCGTGAGGGAGGTGCCGCAGCGGGTGGGCTGGACGTTGGGCCATGGGCTCCAGCAGTAGCTGTGGTTGCAAAAGACGCGGACGGCAGAGGCTACAGCGAGCTCAGCGCGGTGGATGCAGGGCGCTGTGAGAAGGCATGAGAAGAGAGGTACAGGCGGTGGGGTGGGTCGGTGGTGGTGGTGGATGTGGAGGGGGTGTGAACTTCGGCGGGGTCTCGTGCCTTGCAAAAGCAGGGCCGGAAAAAGAAAAGGTGGGCGGCCGCGCCGGGCCGGAGGGAGACGAGGCCAAAAACCTAAAAAGTAACACCAAAGGTCCTGGTAAACCCACAAGGGGCGGCGCCGACCCGGGAACCTTGGAATTCCAGGGATCTACCTACTAGGTATACATACATACTGTGTAGTACTTGTTAGATGGACGAGAGCAAGGCTGTGGCAAAAACCGTCCAGGAAAAAGAGAAATCTATGCAAAAACCCCCTTTCTGCCTCTCGTCCTACTACTGCGTTACAAGTACACAGGCCGGGCCTAGACAACTCTTATCTGCATCCCCCCTACCTAGGTAGGTAGGACTGGCAGACAGCCCAGTGCTGATGGGGACCAGATGCCTTCTGTGGTGCCACGCTGATTCTGCACTCCTTCTGCTGATCGGACCGTGCAACGCATGCCCAACAAGCTACAAAGTCCGCCATGGAAACTCCCTACGGTGGTACCTCCATTTGACTGACATGCAGCGGGAGGGTGCACCGGAACGCCTTGGTCCTGCCCCCAATCTAACCTTACCGTGGCCGTCTACTGGTATCTGGACGGCCACCTACTAGACCCAGGTAGCCGCCCAACCCCCTGGTTGTTTTCTGCTCTGGACACGCCAAACCACCACCATCGGTGCCGTTGCCAAGCGAAACAAACAGAATAACCAACATGTGAGCATGCCCAGCCAACTCCAAAGTATGCGCCTTATCAGCCGCTCCTTCATCGGCTATCCATACGCGTACGCCCCCTTCTATCCTGCCAATGCCGGAAACAACAGTCGTGAATGTGCTCGTTTTCGTCGCGCTTAGAAGAGGAAATACAATATGCTTCCACTGGCGGTAAGCAAAACACCGAACCACCACCAACGATCTGCTCTTTGCATCTCCGGCGAGCGCTTGCCGACCACGTTGTGGTTGAGCGGCATTTCGGAACGCCGGGCTTTCGCCGTCGCCTTCGCCCCTCCAGGGGTCGATGTGGTCAAGGGGTTCAGCGTCGTAGTCGGAAGCATCCGGGGAGGGGAAAACGCAAGGTAGAGGGGCATCAGTGGAGATCCATCGTGTTTATACAGGTTTAAACGCGGAATCTTGTGGTAGGGGTCCGTGAGGACTTCGTACCGCTACAAAACAGCATAAGCGTTCCATCCACCCTTTGCCGCAAGCACCACTCACCGTGAACAACTCCGTCATGTTGTATCGGGTATAAATGGAGCTGCTGTAGAGACACGGATCCGAAAGCAGTTGCCGGCCATCTACAGCGATGGGTGTGAGGGTCAGGGAGCCGTTGGCGTGTTTGGTAAAGCTGCCGTGCTGCCACTGCATGATGCCTTTGGGGCACTTTGGATTCGTCGCTGTTTGGAATCATCAGTCCTGTCCATGAACCGTCTCCAGTGACTCGGATCGCTTTGGACTAGGTAAACGTACGATTCGAGATGGCGCGATAGTAGGCTTCCTCAAAGTGACCGTCGGCGGTGAAGGAATAAGATATGCCCGTATGCGTCGGCTCAATAAGTCTCTCGTTGACCGGATCGTAGAACCCCTGCGCCTCTTATTAGCATTGTATGCTCCCATGGTTTGCGCGTGAAGCATACCGGGCCCGTCAAGGTGGAATTCGACTTGGACGACCATGTGCCTACGAGGTCTGTGAAGTCGAGGCCCTGTCCGGCGGCTTGCGCGGCAGCAAACCCGCTTGTTAGCAAGAGGGTACACAGGATGGAGAGCGCCATAGTACACAGTAAAGTACACGGTATGGTGCGGGAGACACAGAAGGGAAGACGGAAGTTGATGTTTGATTCCTGGAATGTGGAGACGTGCGTCACGGAGTCGGCGCCTGGGCGCGATCTATCCATCCATGGAAATGACAGGGGGTTGAGCGGCTAGTGTGCAGATCCATGGATGTTCCTCGGGCTCCAGCCACAGCAGGGGTCGAGGTGGGACAGAGTCGACGGCGACAGCACTTAAACGACGTTTATTACTCCGTACGATACTGAAAGTCTTCTCGCGATTGAGCAGCGCACTAAATAGCCCATTCTAGCCTCGAATCGGCATTGTCATCTCCTGTCATGGCCGCCTCGACAGCCGCACTGAAAAAGGAATTGCGGACCAGGATGAGAAGGATACTGGCTGACGTCCCGGAATCTGCCATCGAAACCCAAAGTACGTCAAATCGTCAACCACACAAGCACCTCGGGCCAACCTCTCAAGTAGCCACGAATGCAGTGAAGACGTTGCTCGGGACTCCCGAGTATCAAGCAGCCAAGCGCATCAGCGTCTACCTTTCCATGCCTACAGGGGAGATATCTACCTCTGGCATTGTGCAGGACGCATTGAGGCAGAAGAAGCGTGTCTTCATCCCTTACACATACAAGCCTAGGTCGCCTGCACATGGCCAGCCCAAGTCTATTATGGACATGGTGGAACTCAAATCCATAGCTGACTATGAAGGGATGCAAAGGGACAACTGGGGCATTCCTACGCCAAGTGAGGACTCGCTGCCTGCGCGTGCTAATGCATTTGGCGGCACTGGTCTTACTGAAGGCGAGACAAATGCACGGTTGGGAGAAGATAGTGGGTTGGACCTCATTGTAATGCCTGGCATGGCATTCGATGCAGATTTTGGGCGGCTCGGCCATGGCAAGGGATTCTATGATTATTTTCTGCAGCGATGTCGCCAATCGTCGCGGATGCCTTTTCGAGGTGAGACTCTTTAGTGTTGAACAAGTGGGAGAGTCGCTAACCGTGTGAGAAGTCGGTCTATCATTGATGGAGCAGTTGCTCCCTCCCGGCCAGTCTGTGCCTATGGATTCGACCGACTACCGTCTCGACGCGCTGGTCCTCGGAAGCGGCGAAATGCGCCGGGCCTGAGCCCTCGCCCAAGAGCCATACATATCCTTCTGAATACCGTCCGCAGCGCCCTAAACCAAAGTATAGCATTCGTCAAACCGCGCCTTTTTGGCTCCTCGACCTCTCTCATTGTCCGCCACAGTGGACAGAACGCCTGGCTTTCGGGGTGCAGTTTTAGGCACGATCACTGGACTTGCTGGATCAATGAGATGTTATCGCCTTTCAACATGATTTGCCCTACGAGCAGAGTTAGCATGTCTTAATAGTACCGCTACGCGCACCTACCGAGCTTGCGCCGGCTCTCTTCTTTGCCGCTCTTCTTCTCGTAGGCAACCTCCTCCGCGTCGTCGATAACCAGGTTCATGAATTCGTCAAATCCCTAAACCATCGTCAGCGAAGAGGAAGGAAATAACTTGGTTGCGATACACACTCTGAGCTTTCCTTCGATTCGCAGCCCAAGGTTTTCATACAGCCATATCGACACTGTCGCCCGTTGTTGGAGAAGCTTGAAGATGAAATTGATGGGAGGGAGAAGGACTAAGCACTGGTAAGCATTGCAAGAGCGGATTGCAGTGTGAAACTGTACCTTTGCCTCCCCCACGACCTAGACGGCGCATGTTAGCTTCCGTGTTGTTGATGGCTTTTTGGGGACACTCACCACCGCGTCCAGCCATTCTGGCAATCCAGTGATAGTTGTATTGTTGAATAGGTAAACGAGTAGCGGATCCACTGGCGCAGTCGAACGCTGCGTGTCACGGTGCGTAGGAGGTCTAATAGTGCCCAGGTGAGCTGTAGGATGCTTCGGGAGGTTCTCATTTCTGGCGATTTCAGGAAGGCGGTGACAAGCGAAATGCCAAGCCGCTGGGGTTCCGTCCAGTTTCGACGGGTGAGTTTGTCAAGCAACCGCTCCTGGCAGCACCTGCACTGCGAGACCCCAAACAAAACCTCTCCAACTTTCCTTCCCTGCTCCGATTTGGACGCGGAATCCCCTGCCTTATCTCCACTGAAGCTCCCCTTCTCCGACCGTATACCGATTCACGCTGCATGCGCGCGGTTTAACTCTTCGCCTGCCCTCACCCCTCCGACCGCCATCCGCTTCTCTTCAGAGCCCTGCCCCGCAACCATGGCCGCGAACGGTGTGCAACAAGCTTTTGCGTCGGTGTTGGCAGCACACAATACTATGTCGTCGGGGGCGGATAGGGCGCAAAAGGAGCAGGCACATAGGTTTTTGGAAACTTTCCAGAAGTCGGTAGGTGTGCCCGAAGCTCGGTGTTCTGCAACGTCGTATCTGATATGAGGACTAGAACGAGGCATGGGCAGCTACAATAGCTATTCTAGAGGCCAACGAAGTTGAGCCTTCCGCGAAGCTTTTTGCTGTAACAACCTTGAAGGGAAAAGTATGCCACAAGCTCCTACGCTGTCATCAGAACTGACCTGTCCAGATAATATACGACCTGCACCAGATACCGCGCCAGTCGCTTCCCAACCTCCGGGACACACTCATTAAGAATCTGGCAACCTACCATGCGGGGCCAAAGCCGATTAGATTGCAGCTATGTGTTTGCCTGGCCAATCTGGCTATCCAGATGACCGAATGGAAAGATGTGCTGTCTCTCATAGTTTCCACCCTCGGGACCGAACCCGCAACGCTTCCTTGCGTGTTGGACTTCCTTCGTGTGCTCCCTGAAGAGGTCTCGTATGGTCGCAAAATCAACCTCACTGTACGTTCGATCGAATCACCATCAACTTACCGGCACCTCCCTGCGGTATCCCACACTAGTATCAAGGTCACAGTCTAATATTGGTTCTACCAGGAATCCGAACTGAGTATAAGGACAGCCGAATTGATCGAGGAGAACGCGCTTCAGGCCCTTCAGTTGCTGGTGCAATACGCACAATCATCCGGTAAGTGTCCGGAAACACTCCATGAGGCCGACCGAGGGTTAATTCAATACAGCGTCTGCGGCTCGGAATCCCCAATTGCTTTATTGCATTACATCCTGGATGCGCGAGATACCCTTGGACAATATTATCAACTCTCCCTTACTTAAGATCATCCTCGACGACCTGTCCGCCGACGAACCCTTTGAGGCTGCCGTTGAGTGTTTGTGCGCTCTCATTGCCGAGACCAGGGATGTGGATGAAACAATGTCCAGTATACTGGTACTGTATCCACACGTCATCGCTTTGAGGCCTATGATTGCGGAAGCAGCCAGGGATGAGGACGCCGAGAAGTACAAAGGCATCGCGAGGATTTTTGCTGAGGCTGGGGAGTCCTGGGTCCTTCTGATTGCAAGGCTGCCTTCCGAGTTCCAGGACCTCGTTTCTGCCGTCTTAGAAACCGCAGCCCTTGACAAGGAGAGAGACGCGATATCTCACACGTTCAAATTCTGGTACGACCTCAAGCAGTACCTAACCTTGGAGAAGTACGTGCAGGCTAGGGTCCAGTATGGCCCCATTTACTCACGCCTTGTCGATATCATGATAGCCCATCTAGAGTACCCAAAGCCAGAAAACGGCGATGAGAAGGATCTGTTTGAGGGGGACCGAGAGCAGGAGGAGAAGTTTCGAGAGTTCCGTCATCAAATGGGCGACGTGCTCAAAGACTGCTGCGAAGTCATAGGCGTCAGCGAATGCTTGAAGAAGCCGTACGATCTCATTCAGGCCTGGGTCCAGACTTTTGGAGCACAAGCAGCGCCATATCACGTACCCGAATGGCAAAAGCTGGAGGCCGCATTGTTTGCGGTACGAGCGATGGGGCGCATGGTAGCTCCAGAGGAAGACGTCATGCTTCCCCAGCTAATCCCCCTCATCGTCCAAATCCCGGATCACCAGAAGGTCCGGTTTCAAGCCGTAATGGCACTGGGCCGCTACACCGAATGGACCGCACACCACCCAACTCTCCTGCAAATGCAACTGGATTACATCATGGCCGCATTCGATCACTCTACGAAGGAAGTCGTGCGTGCAGCTGCGCTCTCGTTCAAATTCTTCTGCAATGACTGCGCCAGCCTGCTCGTAGACTACGTTGAGCCACTGCAGCAGTTCTACTCCAAGCACCTAGACCGTCTGCCCATGAGCAGTCAGGAAGAGATAACTGACGGCGTTGCCTCGGTAGTCGCACAATTGCCCGCAGAACGGATCTACGACACTCTTAAGCTGTATTGCAACCCCGTGGTGCAGGGACTGGTTGATCTTGCCAATCGCGCAAAGGAAGACGAAGAGCAGAAGCTGCTAGCAGGTATGGTTCGATGTGGTGTACGCTATCGTCAACTTGCTAACGCACATCACAGACCGCGTTAACCTCATCACCGTTTTCTTTGAGGTTGTGAAACCAGTAGTCCCGCTTGGTACAGAGCACCCTGGGGTAAAATACTGCCAGGATATCTTCCCAATCTTAGGTCACATCGCAACTCACTTTTCCAACAGCGTTCCTGTCTTGGAGCGAGTGTGTCGATGCTGGCGGTACATGGTGCTGTCCTATGGGAAGGCCATGCAACCGCTGCTACCTGAACTCGCGAACCAGCTCTCACAAGGCTTTGAAAAGTCCCGACAGGGATGCTTCCTATGGGCTACGGCTTCGATTGTCAGAGAATTTTCGCAGGGAGAGGAAAGGGTGGATACCACCATGGCTAGTGCTGTGTTTCAGTTTTATCAACAGCAGGCGACGACGTTTCTGCGCATACTAAACGACCTGCCTCCTGAGCATTTACCTGACTGTGAGTAGGACTAATCCTTCCAAGGGCAGAGACTGACCATCCCTAGTGATTGAGGATTTCTTCCGGTTAGCAGCTGATATGGCGCTTTATTTCCCCAACGAATCGATAACCTCGCCGCTGATGGAATCCATCTTGCAAGCAGCATGTAGTTCGTTGACCCTCCTCAAGGAGGAACCGTTGATCGCCACATTGCACTTTCTCCGGGACCTGGTCGGATACGGACGGAATTCGCCCCCTTCTTCGTCCTTCGACCTGGGCCGGCATGATGTACCCCAAGCGCTACAAGATCGCGTCAAGCAGCTAATCATGGGGAGTGGAGTGGAACTCGTCCAACGCATCATGACGGGCATGATGTACAGCTTCCCGGAGGGTTGCTTCGCAGACTCGTCGGGGGTGCTTCTGGAGCTGTTCGAGCTGATGCCCGAGCAAGTGGCTCTGTGGGTTCAACAAACGGTGGCCATGCTGCCGGCAGGCTCGATAACGCCACAGGAGTCGGAACGATTCCTCAACAACATCCGACAGCGCATCCAGTCGAGGGATATCCGCATGATCCGAAATATCCTCCAGGACTTCACCAACTCATATCGGAGGAGAAATGTGGCGCCGCGCGAGGGACTGGGTCGGCTTGAGGCCTCGCGGTTCAGGTTCTCTGGTTAGCTGCTGGGAGGCTCGATGGGCGGCGTGGGCAATTAGGAAGGTTTCCGGTCTGCAGGTTGTCAAGTCCGGCATGGGACGATACAGATGCGGTGTATAGATAGATGATGAGATATTCGCTTCTGTGATGTGGTTCCCTTTTCATTGATGTCTCATGCCTTCTCCTCGAGTTTGATTGATTTTCGATGTGGCGTTGTGGTGGATGGCAGTGGCAGAGGATGCATGCGCCTCGGACGCTTCCGGGTGGAGCGACAGGATATGCGGTGCATGGAGAGTGTACATAGGCAGGTAGAGGTGCTTCTACATTGTGGGATGTAGCTGGGTGGAAGGATATCCACCGTTGGATTCATATTAGTAGGCGCATCTCCATATCTGGACAGGAGGAGCCGTCTGTTCCATTGTCACTGTCAGTACAGTAGTGGCCGCCGTAGGACGAGATTATTATTAGTTGGTCCACCACACTAGCACCACGACTCTGTTTCCCTCAGCATTAGTATTTCCAGCTACCTAGGTGGTAGGTATGCAGCCGCGGCACGTGCCTACCTCGCAATGCATGCGGATTCGGGCAATGACATGTGGAGTGGGTCGGGGCCGTGTTGCGGTTAAGGTTTGCCAGGTTTTGCTTTTGTCATCGAGGTCTTTTTTCTGTGTTTCTTCTTCTTCTTTTCCTTTCTTCTCTTGCTTCCTCCCCTCCGTCGTCTTTCTGTTGAGATCGGAGGTTACCCTAGGGTAGTAGACTACAAGTAGGTACCAGAGTAGGTTCCGAGCACGCATGACCGAGGATGGAGCCTGTTCCAGAACGCACATGGGCGAGTACGGGAATCTTGGGGGGCTTTCAGGTTTACCAAAACATTCACAGTAGTCTACCTTCTTGGTGGCATGGGGATGACGGGGCTAAACCGGTTTAGGCGTGCTTGGGCCATCCGTCGAGTGCGTGCCAGGGCCAAGGGCCCAGGTGCCGGGCGCTCGGGTGTACACAGTCTCTCCCAGTAGTACGGAGGTGTTGCCAATAGGTTTATTCCGCAGGAGCCACGCTAGAGCTGAGAGGCTTGCAGGGGTAGTTTCTTGGCGGCACAAGCTCAGAGTGAATGCTCACAAAATTGCATAAAATATATAGTAAATGAGCTAAGTTCAGAACTCCTCATCTATCTCCCCTTCCGCATCTAGTTCAGAGTCCCATCCACTTGAAATCTCAGCTTCTTCTGCCTTATCTAGCTCACTGTTACGGACCTCTGCCTCATCTAAATCTATCAGATGGTAAGCCAGTTTATGGATATCCCATCTAGGACTGGAGAGGAGGACTGGGAGAAACTATCTGTACCGGTACTGTCTGAGGACATGTGGCTAGTGATTCTGCAGTGGCTAGTGTCCTGCACAGCCTTGGTGCCCAGAGAAGGAACATCAAAACCGGTGTCAGGCCCCAGCCTCATACAGACAAGCACATACCAGAATACAATCAGTCAACCCATCCTTATTCAATCTTTCTGTCACCGTGACATCTTCAGATATCATCAAATCTGACAATTAAGAGTCTCACTACCTTTACCAACATGTCTACCAACACGATCAACAACCAAACTCAAGCCACCCTAGCTACCAGCAAGGACTAGACCTCCTGGTTCACCTAACTACAATCCAAGGCAGATGCAGCTGACATCTGGGATATGATTGATCCTGATGGATTTAAGAAGTTCATAGAAAGGCCTACTGCTCCACTCAAGCCTCAAGTCTCAGACTATGAGCCTGCACTCCCAGCTATCCCCACTATTGAGAATGCCTCTTCTAATACCATGAGCACCAGAAGCCACACCCAACAATCTGTCCAAGCTACCTCCACGAACGATGAAGCAATCGACCATGTTCCATCCAGACTCCTGTCAGATCTATCAACTTCAGGTCTCAAGGCATACAAAGATGATTTAGAAAACTGGAAGATGGAGATGGAGGCATACAAGGAAGAATGGAGGGAATAGGAGAGAGAACAAGCAAGTCGCAAAGATTTGGTCAAACACATCCAATCCACTGTCTCCAAGCATCTGCAGAAGATATGTTGCTACTTTGATACTCAACTGAGAGAGCAAATCAGACTTCTCAGAACGACTGTTGGAATTGAAGATGATGTGGAAAGAGACAAGGCCAGGGACCATTATTTGGCGGCTCTAAGATCTATGAGATATACCACCTCATGGGAAGGTTGGCTTGTAGAGTATGATGAGGCTGCCACTGAAGCTGAAGCTGAAGAGATCTCTGAAACTCTAAGAATTCATGATGTAATCAAGGACTTCCTGGCTGCAGTGCAGAAAGTTGCACCAATCTGGACATCACAGTTCAGAAGAGAACTCCAGAATCCAAGGATGTCTAGGAGACAAATGATGAAAGAGTTCAAGATGTACATGGAAGCTGAATACCCAGTGAAGAACAAAAGCCACAGGGGGACATTCTTCACTGGTGACACCTCACCTGCCCCTTCTGAGCATAGCATGCCCATCCAGAGCAGCAGACAGGACGCTGTTTATGCTGCTGATACTCCACATCAAGGTGAAGGAGGGGAAGACCCTGAAATCATGGCGAAGAAGGGGAAGACCCTGAAGCCAAAGTCCTTTGGGAGACCGAAGAGGTACCAAGGGCATAGAGTTGGTGAAGAAAGACAAAGTCTTGAAGCCATACCCAAGCAGCTCAAACATGGAAGATATGGAGTACCAGTAGCAGCTGGGGGCAGATGCTCTGCTTGTGATCTATCCCATTCACTCAAGGATTACTTTTATATATTTCCAGAGAAAGCTCTTGAAGGCTTCAATCCCAGACCCTGGACAGCTAAGATGATGCAACTGGCACTTTCATCTGATGCTGATCTACAAGGGATAGTAAGAGGACTAAGGAATGCTAGGTCTTCCAAGATATCCAGGTTCAGAGAGGAACAAACACCCAAACCTGAGGCATGGAAGGAATGACTTGAAGGCTGGAAGATATCAGCAATCAATGCTGCATTTGTGATAGCATCATTCAGAGCAGATTTCTCTGACTACCCATTGAAACACTGTTTCATCTTAGACTCAGGTTCTACTTATCATATCACAAATGATAGAGGACAACTCTACTGTGTCCATGATCCAATGCCAGGTGACTGCATCTAGGCTGGCAACTTAAAGGTATGGATCTAAGGCTATGGTTCACTGATCCTTCACCTCATAGGACCTAATAGGTCTACCAAACTTCACTTCACCAATATGGCCCTGTGCCTAGACATCATATGCAATCTGGTCTCATTCAGACAACTCAGGCTGCAAGGAATATGGTGGGACAACAAGAGTGATCCTATACTCCTCAGGCTCATGGACAATACCCCAATCACCTACCTCAAGGACAGACACAATCAATGGATCATCCAGCACCATGATCCATCCCAATCTACCTTCTACAATCAAAGGATCAAGTCCAGAATCAAGAGATCACCACAGAAAGCAGATGCTATATTATAGCACAAGAGATTGGGACACCCAGGACCATCAGCAGTAGAATACCTTGTCCAGCAAGCTGAGGGGGTGAAGATCAAAGGAATCACCACTATTCAGTGCAATGCATATGGAAGAGCCAAAGGCAAGAGGAGAATCAGGAGAATCCCAAGAGTCAATGATGAAGGACCAGGAGAGAGACTTGCTGTGGACTTTCATGACTATGAGGAAGGAAGCATCACCAAGAAAAAGAGTCAAATACTAGTCACCTGCAGGAACTCAAGATACTCATGGGACTTCTACTTCAAGGACAACAGGCCAGCCAAGTCAATCATCAAACAGCTGGGAATCCTCATCTCATTCCTCAAGAAGCAATTGAATATCACAGTCAAGGTCATTGAGACAGACAATGAGATAGTCACAGTCAAGCAAGAAGTATACCGGTGGCTGTTAGGACTGGGAATCAAGGTTGAACCATCTGCCCCAGACACACAGGCCCAGAATGGAGGAGCAGAGAGACCAGGGGGATCAGTGAAGGAAAAGTCAAGAGCAATCAGGCTGGATGCTAATCTACCCTTCAACCTTTGGCCAGAGATAGTCAGAGCAGCTATCTATCTCCTCAACAGGACCCCTCTCTACTCCAATGGATCAAAAACCCCATATGAGAAGTTCTTCACACCAGTGGCTCTCCAAAATGGAATCCCAACTCTGTCCAGGAAGCCAGACCTTTCTCACCTCAAGGCCTATGGATGCAAAGCATTTGCACTCTCTGATGATACCCACAGAGAAAAGTCAAGACTACAGAGGCTGGATCCCAAGTCATGGATTGGATACTTGGTTGGGTACCAGTCCTCTAACATCTTCAGGATCTGGATACCAACACTGGGAAAGGTCATCAACACCAGAGATGTTGTGTTTGATGAGCACACTGTGTTCAATGGCAAGGAGGAAGAAATCATAGATAACCTTATGCATAGCACCACTGAGGAGATTGCTAGATGGATGAAGAGTATGGAACTTCCATCTCCCCCATCAGGTGAACAAGAGACCCAGTCATTCTATGAGGATGAAACCATTGAAGATGCTTCTCAGGACAATCAAGAGAAACCAGACCAACCAGGATACCATCAAGGAAGAAAGATCATGTGTCCACACCCTACTCCACCTGATACACCACCACCCATGACACTCTTAGCCCAACTTCTCTCAGGACCTGATGAACAGAATCTATCACTCTAAGACACTGGTACCGCCAAAACAATACCGTGGCATGCTGCATTCATGGCTGGAACTCAAGCAGGAAATATTGGATCCTATGAAGGAAAGCCCATTGACAAGGTATACTTGAAGAGGTTGCTGGCTCAGGGGATGAAACCACATAGGAACCAACTACCACCTCCACCCAAGCACCATTGGCAACTCAAGGACCATGAGCTCAGGGAACAGTTTGAGGAAGCAGAAAGAGCACATCTCAGATCCCATATCCCTACACAATCCTGGACTGAAGTCTCAAGCAAGGAAGTGAAGGATACTGGTCACCAAATCCTGGACTGCATATGGGTATATGTCTACAAATTTGACAAGCACCACAGACTAGATAAATGCAAGGCCCACCTGGTTGTAAGAGGAGATCAACAGAGAAACATCACATCTCAGGACACATACGCTGCAACACTGGCAGGGAGATCCTTCAGGATGATGATGGCCATTGCAGCACACTTTGACCTGGAACTCAAGCAATATGATGTTACCAATGCCTTTGTGCATACATCCATGGACAGAGAAGTCTACATGCAGATGCCTCCAGGATACAGGAAGCCAGGAATACTCCTCAGACTCAACAAGGCCTTGTATAGACTCAGGATTTCTCCCTTGCTATGGCAGAGAGAATTGACAAAGATACTGGTGGAGATGGGATTCCACACAGTGAAACATGAACCATATTGTCTCATCAAAGATGGAATCATTTTGTTCTTCTATGTGGATGATATTATTGTTGCATTCCATAAGTCCAGGAAGATAGAGGCTCAGGAATCCATCAGGAAACTCACAGAGAAGTACACCATCACAGGAGGTGGTGATCTTCAGTGGTTCCTTGGTGTGGAAGTCCT